>NW_010256555.1:39265-39945 GCF_000690775.1 Eurypyga helias
TGTAATTACCTGCTTTTCTGACCTGCTTGTATGAATGGGGTATTTAACTGATATTTCAGTACAGCTTAATCCTTGCCATACTCAGTGAAAGTAAAATACCTTAAAGCAAGTTGTAAGTGTAAAAACATTTTGCAGCTCTGTGTTTTAAGCAAACTATAAAGACACGTTTCCCTCACCCCTTTCCTTTATCTCAACCTCAATTTAAGAAAGTTAAGGTTAGAATTTGAGAGAAAAAATATCAGCTGATAAAGAAAGAACTGAATCAAATGACTGGACTTCTCCTGTGGCATGTATTGTGGGTTCTAGTAGTCAAAAATTGAGAATAACAGAGTATTTAGTAACAGCAGACTGCCTCTATGTGTAACGTATATATGGAACACTAGTCTGGTAGCAATGAATAACCAAAGGAACCCAAATGAGAGTGACCTTGAAATCTGGTATTGATGTTTAGTATTATACCACTAATTAAATTAATCTTATCTTTGGGATTGACAGCAGTGGACATAAGTAGCAAGAGGGAGATGTCAAAATCACAGATTGTATACAGGACTGAGATATGTCATAACATATGGGACCAGATGAAGTAATGGAAGAAGTTGTTAGTGGCAGTGAACATCGCGTTTCATTAAAAATTTATGTTTTTCAACAGATGAATATAACTGTCTGTCGTGGTTTAACTC
>NW_010256556.1:0-291 GCF_000690775.1 Eurypyga helias
GCCCCAGGAGGGCAATGTAGTAGGAGCTGCAGTAGACGGGCGCCTTGTTGGGGCTGGAGTAGACCTGCTCGGGCCGGAGTGAGGCGAAGGGATTAGCGGCATAGCCCATGATGTGCGTCTCGAGTTCCACCAGGATCTGCAGGGAGGACTTCAGCTCCTGCTCGCTGCCGGGAGAGGAGGATGGGCCCCATTACCGGCCGGCTGTGCCAGCACGCTGCGGGAAGCGGGACTACGCTTACCTGTAGACACTGAAGAGGACGGGCAGGCGGTAGTCCCGCAGCAGCAGCAGGG
>NW_010256556.1:404-1828 GCF_000690775.1 Eurypyga helias
GGTGAGGATCCCACCTCCCATTCCATCATATCCCAGCCCAGCAAAAGCCAGCCATAATGGCACGCACACCGTGCTGGAGACCTCCGAGGTGCACGGTGATGGGGCTTAGCAGCACTTAGCAAGGTGGGTCCCATTTTCCCACCAGCACGGGGGGCACCCCATGCCTCTGGGTCCTGGGCTGAGCCACCACACTGAGTCCTGAAGGCAGGGACCCCTCTGGGTGCTGCTGGCAGGTGGGTGACACAGGCAGGATGGGGTTCTGGCCACTCCAGCTGCCTGTTGTGGTTTGGTGCAAAGCCCCAGGCATGTCCCAAGCCACCAGCAGGCTCAGCCCCAGGCGCTGCCAGGGTGCTCAGGGTCTGCCCTGCACCCTGCCAGGGACGTCCCACTCTGGGCAGCGGGGTGGCGAGGGTCCAGGCCCCTCCGTGGCACAGGCACTCACCCGGGTGAAAGCCAACCACCAGGTCAGGGCGAGCAGCCAGCTTGGTCTCCACGTGGCTTTCCCAGAAGTCGTGGTATAGCCCCTTGTAGCTGCTGAGATAGACCCTTCCCCGGGGTGCTGGCACGGCCAGGGGTGGCCTCATGATGGCTCCGTTGACCACGTCCACCCCCACCATCACCACCTCCATGCCCCAGTGCTCCGGGAACATCCGCGTCAGCTCATCGTAGTCCGTCAGCCGGGTGTTGAGGGTCTCGACGTGGGATGCCCCCACCACGTGCACAGTGAGGGCTTTGGCGAGGGGGTCAATGCCGAAAAGCTGCAGCCCCAAGCCGATGGTGAGCGGGCGTGAGTGGAAGTCGGTGACCAGCCGCCGGACAGATTCACGCAGTTCCCTGTCCTCCGGCCGGGGCTTCCCCGCGTTGGCCCAGAGGAGAGTCATGTACCGCCCAGCCAGGACAGCATCCAGCTTCTCCTCCAGCCCCTCCTGCATGGAGAACCACTCCTCCCAGCCCTTCACGTCCTGGGCGGGCTTTGGCCAAGTCTCCGTGGGGAAGGGGATGTCTCCTGGGAGGGTAGGGAGAAGCATTGGGGGTTGCACCGTGGCTCCACACCCCAGGCTGCCTGTCCCACCCATGCTGTGGGGATGCTGGACCTGGTTAGGGGTGTTGGAGCCAGGAGGAGGAACCCCATATCCCTCCATGGGACCTGTGCAGCCCGAAGTGGGGGTCAGGCAGGCTGGAGGGGTCACACAGCGTGGGAGCAGCATCCCCTGTCCCACCTGTGAAGACAAGCCACTCCACCAGCCGATCCAGGGCCCGATCCAGGGCCACCAGCTTCAGCTTCTTGCAGAACTTCTTGTGCTGTGGCCAGTTGGCACGCTGACACACCACGCCGCAGTAGTACACATTCTGGCACCTGGGGAGAGGGACAGTATGCCCAGCCATGGGGGGGTGTCAGGATCTGGCCTGCTGAGGCTGGGTCC
>NW_010256557.1:0-6378 GCF_000690775.1 Eurypyga helias
GATGATCCACCCTGGAAAGAAGAAATATCTTGGGTCCTAAACGGGGTAGCGCTGAGGGGGGGCATTGTGTGCTCCGCTGGGCGGGTCGAACAAGAAGTTCCTGACAAAAATACCCGTTTGTAACGCGGGTCGAAAGAGGTGGAAGGGCCATCGTGAGTTAGCGGTGACCTGTCCGAGAGCTTTTCCATCTCACTTTCCCGTAGCTGGGGCTGGAAGCGGTTCCCGCGGGAAGGGGCTGCAGATTTCATACCGAGGGTTCAAAGCTGCGTGCATGTGCGTGCAGCTACAGAGTTTGCGTGATTTTTGGAAACGGTGCCTCCGAACACCGGGGTCGGCTGTTGTACGCGCGCGGTGCCGTCTTCCCTGGGTGTGCTGTGCTGCTTTCTGACAGCCTGATAAGGGTCGATGCTGTTTTAAACTCCTGGTGATGTGTACCCCAGTGCAAACAGCATCCGAAAAGTCGGTGTTTCGCAGGGTGGTGTAGAATTCCATCATCCTCCGTGCGACACACGGTACGCGTCCTGCCGCTCTGCATGAAAACCTTTGCAGGGGGAATATCCATGGACTGCCAACAAGACTCGGGCTGATGATGTTTGCCGGTCGGGTCTGCAGTAGGGCTGTGTGTTGTAAGGAAGGAACCCTTCTAGTCTGGGATTTCATTCCTGCCAAACTCCTCAGTCTGAAAGGACTGTTGGAGCTGGGTGTTAAAACTGACCGCAGCAGTCGGTGGGGTGTTTTGGGGATGATACAGCTGAAAGCGGGGTATTTACTGTCTGGTGGCATGGGAGTTACCATGGCAAGGGCAGTATATTAGGACTCTTGTAAGAGTGCATGGAATTACCCAGCTCCCAGCTAGTTTTGCTAAGGAATATTGGTTTCCTGCTGTACTGCATATAATTTTTTTCCTTTAAGGCTAACACGAGCGTAGTGTTGCTCCTATTTTTTTCTGTTGCTTAACCACGATGAATTACAAGGTTTAAGTTTTTGCGCTGAAAAAGAGGGTTGCTCGTCATGCTGCATGCAAAGATGTATTCCGCGAGCCTGAAATGTTGGTTTTGATGCCAAGCTCCTCCTCCTCCTTGTTTAAATTAGTCTGTTAGAGTGGCTTTGCTTACTGTTCTCATACGAAAGGTCAGTAATCCACTTTTTCACAGTTGGTGTTACGGGCTGCTTTACTTCCCCGCTGCCACTAGAGCTCCACATTATACCAATTTTTATCTGACCTTTTTTTTTCCCTCTTAAGAAGTATGTTTTATCGAAGAGATAACGAGCAACAGAATATTGCTCGCATGCATTGTAAAAGTCCTTGTTTGATGACAAAGTAAAGCCATCTGGGGAACACTTTCAAGGGAACAAGATTCGTGAGATCGGGAAAACTTATATGAATTGTCATAAAATAAATAAAAATAATGCCAGAGTGGACTAGTGGTATGGGGATTAGAAATGTGATAGGGAGCTTTTCGCCTCTGGGTAGCTGTTTCAGTTTGGAAGCGAGTTTCGCAGTGACTGAAGGATGTTGCCGTGCAGTAGCCGCGTTTTGGACAGCTTTAAAAGGAGGTGATGCTCCCGCCCGTGTTGCTGGTGGACAGGTGCCTACCTCTGCGTGCCACCGTCTTGGGAGCCTTGTCTGGGAGAACAAGGGCTGAGCGGCACCTCCCCGAGTCCTTTGCCTTCCTGACAGCAGGCATTAGGCAGACTGGGGGGGCTAGGGCAGATAAATCACTGTTTCCTCACTTGGTTCACTTCGTTAGGATTCCTTTTCTTCCCTAGGTTTCTGTAATAATTTCTCACGTGTCTGTTAGAGATGACTTTGGAAAACCTTTGTGGTACAGAGGTGGTTGTTCTTGAAACATCCCTATTCTATGAGAAAAGGCAGCTGCCAAATGGCCACCACGGCGGTTTGCATCACGCTGCTTTGCAAAGGGAAATAAAGATTATTTAAAAATAGGTTCTGTTGTTCTCGACCAAAAGAAGAGAGGCAAGTTCAGTCTGCAGAGAGGAGAGTGAGAATGGGGCGACTGATTTTTAGGATTAAAGTCACGCAACTGGTGTAGAGCTCATTAGCTTGAGATGTTCATCCCTTCGTGGCTCTTCGTGGTAGGAACCTGCAGGTTCAAAGGAAACTGGGTTTGAACGGCTCGGGGTGTCAAGGGCAGCCGATCCACCGCTCCTAGCTTGCAGAGCTGTCCATGTGCAGCTCCTCTTAATTCAACAGCAGCCTTGAACTTTGCCTAGGGTGAAGAACGGTCACATTTCTCTCTAAAAAACCCTTTGTTTTCCCTGAATGTGTTTTTTCTAATTATTAATTTCTATTTTCTTATAAAAGAAACGCACAGTGAGGAGACGTCGGAGCTTTGATTTCAATTCTGCAGGACTAAAACCAGATACCAGAGATTTCTGTAAATATTTTGAAAATGACAATAGCAGGCATTCTTTCTCTCCTTAAAGCAGAGTAATAAAGTTTGAAAAGTAAATGCATGCTGACATTCCTCTTAAATTACCTCAGTTCTAACCGGAGTGCCAACTTCAATCCCGTGCTTGCAACGAGCGCTGCCGTCCCTGCTGGCAGTGAGCCTTCTGCGCACAGGACGAGGGGCAGGATGAGAGGCTAACATTATTTTGGCATAATAATAAATCTGGCTAAAGAAAAGTAATTTATTTACTGTAAATTAATGTTTATGAATAATAATAAAAAAGTAGGTGTGTAGGTAATTATTTTGAATTACCTACGTTTGAATCTCCCTTTGAATGGCTGCGGGAGCATAATCAGCTTTTATGAGGAACAGTCCAGCACAGTGCTGGAGACTTCTTACCGAGTGCCAAGAGTTAGACCGCTGTGGAAAGAGTAACATGTGCAGAAAGCACAGGGATACTCCCAAGTCAGTGGAGTTTGAGGAAATTCTTAGGTTTTTGTAGATTCCATAGGCTCGCCTCTTTCAGAAGGCTTTCCCGTGTACCCCTTGGACGTGTGGTCACCAACAAAAGTTAACGTGTTCTTGCACATTGCAGTGAATCGACCCTTTATCTGTTGTGAGGGTCAAGTCCTGTCACTTGTGGTCATGTGCCAAGGTGTCTCGTTCCGTACGTGGCCTTGGGAGCCGGCGCCTGGGGTCGGGAGTAGGAGTCAGGTCTACTGGTACCCAAAGTTCAAACAGCAGGAGGGATAGTGGGTGACCAGGGTGGTTCTGCCTGTCCCTTCTGGCTGGTTTTGGGTAGCAATTACTTTATTATTTTTCATTCTTTTTTGAGGAAAACCTTTATAATGAACTTATTCCCTTTTTTTTTAAAAAAAAAAGGCAAGCAGTACTACATAAGTAGGAATGCCCATATGCCATATGTTGAATTCTGCATTGACAAATTGTAAGTTGTGTAACATAAGAGCAGTTAGAGATAAATACATCTACAACACCCTGTGTATGTCTGTTCGTTACAGCTCGCACCTAAAATGATGGGGTTTTAGGTTTGTTTTGGTTTGGTGTTCATCTTCCTTCTTTTTCTCCCCAGAACATTAGCTAAACTCCACTGGTGTCTACCCAGTGAAGCTGACCAAACAAATTTACTTTTGTTTATCTTTGGTGGCACAGGCAATCCTTCCTTTGGTCCTTCTCTTCTATTTTTCTCATCAAGAAACATGCATTTTTCTTCCTCTTTTGTTCAGATATCCGTGGCTTCAAACCCATTCCAGGCGTGGACACTGTCTTCATTCTTCTGTCTTAGCCAGCTATTTTGTGCTGGTTTTAGAATCATGTCATCTTGATTCTCTGTTAATTAGTCTTAATTATGGTTTGGATTTGAAGTACCTCCTAATGTCACTGTGTGGTTTGCTGCATTCAGGTTATAAAACTTGTTTCAGTGTAATTGTGTGTGTATAAACGTGTTCATTCGGGAGGTGAAATGCCGTAAGCCAAGGTTTTCTGGGGGGATAGAGAAATCCAGTTGGTATTACAGTAATTCCAGTGGGAAAACTGCTCTCCAGCTACAGTTCTTCAGTAAGAGGATGAGTCTGCTACATGTATTTTAGTAGCAGCATGGATGGCAAAAAAATCAATTTATTTTCTTAGCATCTCAGTTGTGGTTTTGTTGTCTTAAGCACCTAATGTTTGTTTTGACATGCAGTGAAGTACAATTTGGGCCCTCTTTCTTATTTCCGTGTGTTCCATAAGTACTGTTTCCCAGAGCATTTTGATTAGGGAGGCTCAAGGAAGGGAGGAGAAATCAATTTTGGGGATTAAAAGAATCCCAAAATAGGTATCAGCAGGCTATTACTTTTTAAAATTATGATGATGATTACAGTGAAACAGTCTGTGAAGACTGAAGGGGTAAAGAAAAGTGGCGGTGACTTAAGTAGAGAGACCAAAAAAGAAAATACAGATACAGAGAGTATCCAAAGTGTTTTTCCTTGTTATTTAAATTTCCACAGTGTGCTATCCGAACCTAGCTCCCAGCACTACTTATTTCTGCCCTGTCTGTATCATCTGTTTGCTGAATGCAGTGCTCAGCTCTAATTTTGTAATTTTTCTGACAGGGCTTTGAGTTCCCCTTTCATACCTTCGCTGGGTTTGATATTTTTTCATTTCAGTTCCTAGATAAAGATGTTCATTGATGTGCAGCAGCATGCAACCTTCTGGGTAGTGTGTTGTCTTGTTAGGATGACTGATCAGAGATACACAGTTTTCTCCCCACAGGATAGCTAAATATATTTTATTGGCGAAGATGTGACCTTTTAATTCCCTTCCCTCTGGGTAAGGAGGTAGGGTGGGCAGCACGATGAATGGAAAGTAATGTGGCTCCAAGGAGAAGCAACTGACAGCAGGCTGCACCGGGTTTCTGGCTTTTGTTACATTACTGATGTCAGTGGTGGAGTAACAAAGGTTGGTTTGATGGCAAAAGTGTTATTAACAAAGGGGTTTTCTATGACTTGAATTAAAATTTATTGAGCCTGCACAGATTTGCCAAGGTATGTTAAAAGGAAAGTAGGATGATCTGAATTAACTGTTTTTATGAGATTAGTAGCCATAGAATCATGGAATGGTTTGGGTTGGAAGGGACCTTAAAGATCATCCAGTTCCACCCCCCCTGCCATGGGCAGGGACACCTTCCACTAGACC
Organism: Eurypyga helias; assembly: GCF_000690775.1. NCBI lineage: Eukaryota > Metazoa > Chordata > Aves > Eurypygiformes > Eurypygidae > Eurypyga > Eurypyga helias. The sequence goes on from NW_010256557.1 coordinate 5,109, forward strand.
AGGTTGCTCCAAGCCTCATCCAGCCTGGCCTTGGACACTCCCAGGGATGGGGCATCCACAGCTTCTCTGGACAACCTGTCCCAGTGCCTCCCCACCCTCTCCGGGAAGAATTCCTTCCTGATGTCCCATCTCAATCTCCCTGCTTTCAACAAGGTGTAAGAAGGCGCAGAATGGTACCGGCATGAGGAAACGCTTTTCACCCCGTACGAGTAAAGCTGCATCTTGCCGTTGGGTAATGCTGACCGTCACAAACACGATGCTGCAGGCTTGCTTTCTGGGAGTTTGTGGATTGTCATGGTTTTACTGGTTAGACTTACGGTAGAGCAGTCAGTGCCTGCTTAAAGTCATCTGCTCATGTCTTTTCATGGGAGGAAGTTAAGCGGAAGCAGCTTGTTTCTGAGAGCTTAATAAAAATAAATGTCAGGACAAATTTTCAGAACAGAGTACCAAATTAGAAAGTACAAGATTCCCATGTACCTTTCATGCAAATGCAGATTTTTTTTCTCTGTGTAGACTCAAATAACTTAGAAATACAGATCAGGTTGATTCCCCAGGAGATCATCTTATTCATGCTGCTGTTCTCCGAAGTGAGTCTATCTAGGCCAACGTCGCCAGGTATTTCCTTCCATGTGCTGCACACCGGCAGGGTCCAGTCACCCATGGCTCAAAAAGTTGTTGCATCTACCTTCATTTTATGATTAAGTGCAGCAGCCTGATGTCAACGGTCTCCTCAGTTAAAAATGTGCTGCTCCGTTAGTAGGTAAATGCGTAGCACAAGGAATTGCAGATGCTTAGATGTGCCTGAGCTAATCTACTATTTAAATATTTCCATAGGTTGCCTACCTCTTAGCAGGAAAGCTACAATTTCATTATTTTTGAAGTAAGATGCTTGTCCCTTCCTTCAGCTTCAGGAAGAAAATCTGATCATTGTGTTCTCCTTCAAAACAGCTTTCCAAGTGGGAAGACAGTTTTGCCTGTGATGCACACTATAAAACTTCTTACCCTTCCTGCTCCTCCCCTGCTCTTCTGTCTCTGTGTGGTTTGTTTTGTTTGGTTTTTTTTTTTTTTTCTTTCAGCAGGGGTATTGCATTAAAATTGACTTTTTCCTTGCATATGCAGGTGTATGTTGATAGGAGCAGGCATTTACACACAGTTTTAAATATTGCCTGCATATTTGGGAAGAATTGTTTCTTCTTGTGCTTGGAAAGCCTTGAAAGAGATGAAGATGCCTGGCAAGTTTTTAAGAAACATGAATCACAGAATGGTTTGG
>NW_010256558.1:0-18198 GCF_000690775.1 Eurypyga helias
ACCAGTCTGTGATTCTATGATTGTGCCAAGCTGCAACACGACAAAGTGGAAATCAAGCAATGAACGTGGCTGCTCAGGGAGCAGGCAGCCTTCCCCACCATCTGTCAAACACTCTGCGCGTCTCTGGTCTCAGCCATCAGCTGCCTACACTCTTCCCCAAGACTCATTTACGTTACATCCCATAAAGTAAATACAGGCTGCCCTTACCCGTTGTTATTTAATTTCTCTCTTTGGAGCCTTCTCTCAAAGAGGCAACCCCATTTTCAGCATACACATCACTTTCCACAGCAACAGCTGCTCCTATCCAGCTAGTCACGAATTCCACTAGGGAAAATTCCTAGGGAAATCCACTAGGGAAAATTCCACTATGTAAAAGCCAACTGCTGTGTTCAGAGAGCTATTGTTGTATCCTGTTACCTCCCAACATCCTTGTGTGTTGGACTTTACTAGCAGCTTCTTAAACAGGTCACTTTTATAAATCCGTAGAAGCCAGGCAATTACTTGCAGTCAAGGGGTTCTGTAATTAGAATGATGTGTAGGTATTTAGCTTCAGCTATTGAGATCACCTGTGGGGGCACAAGGCGTTAAGCATCCCTGAGGAACATGCTCCTACAGCAGTTGTGCTGAGCAGCGCTGAGCCGACCTTAAAGACCGAGTCACCCTTTTTAAAGCTGCGTGGGGGTCTGTATCCCTGAAGGCCCACCACAGTGCAGGTGCTTACACTAAGGTAGTGTTGATGGGAGCCATTTGTATGGCTTCTTGCCTAATTGCAACCTGCTGAAGGAGCAGGGAGTACAAATAGCAGCCTAGCTGCTGGTGGTTGAGTGTGAGCACAGAGCTTGGGAGGTACAACAATGGAAAAGTAGGGTTCATCTGTAAAGTACTCAGTAGCAGGCTCTTTTCTATGCTCTTTGGCCTGTTGCTTTAAGGTTTGCATTTCTTTTTTTAGGTGTTGCTATTAATATTTTGCTGCTTTGAGAAAGAACCTTAAGTTTTGGTGAGTGCTTTTGAGGTTTTCCATGCTGGTTTTATGCGCTGACTTTAGCTGTTCTTTTACCTGTGCCCTCTATGTTTGAGCTCCTATGTTCAAGTTGTAATCCCTTTCTCTTGGGCACCTTGCTAGCTAAGACGTATCTGGTGTTAGCTTTAGTAGCCTTGCCTATAGGCAGCTAGGATTAAAGTTCCTGGTCTGAGCATGTAATGTAATTGCTGAAGGAATGAGCTTCCTGTTGTTTTCCTTAACTACAAGGGCATGCTCAGACAGGTATTGTAGCCCTGGTTACCACGGGAAAGCTTCTGCAAGGTGGGATGTGGTATCCTAGTGCATCTCCTGGCTTTGAATGTGTCATGAAGGTATGTCAGTGAAAAGAGACTGTAGAAAGTAAGCTGCCTCCTTGGGATTAGGCTATACAGCTTACTTGCTCCTCAGTTGAGCAAAGGCGTATCTTGGCTGACTTTTCTCAGGCTGTGAGTACATGTGCACCAAATATCTGCCTCTGCTTTCTGTGTTTGTAACTGAAGACCAGCCTGTGAGGTAGTGTTTTACCACTTACAATAGTAAAACAGTGCTAGTGCTGGCTTATGTGTTCGTAGTAGCAGGGTATGACTGAAGTGTTCTGTGCTTTGCCTAGCTTTCTGAAAATGCAAATGCTTAAATCCCTCTGGAAGTGATGCTTCTTTCCCCATCTCATAGATGCAAGTCCATGCATTGTAGCGTAACTCAGTTGGGGCATTGATGCATGCTCTAGCCTGTGACTTTCCTACTATCTTCTGTGTGTGAAAGATACAAATGTAAATTGTTATTGCTGTGTGATGGGAGGCTTTATACACTTTAGCTTGGAAAAAATGACATAGGAGGGCTTCTCTGAGTGATTGTATTCTCGGAAATACAAGACTGCCTTTTGATTCCCATTAAAAAATCAATAATGTTACTTGTGAGCTATGTTCTGGATTGTCTCAAGACTATAACAGAAGGTAGCTGGCTATAATTTTTAAGTCTATTACAGAGTCATAGATCAGCAGCTGCTGCAGCTGTTTGCTGTGGGGGATGCAATAAGAGCAGTATTCCCATGAGTAATTCCAGCTCAGATGTTTGAACCTGAGCTAGAAACATGGTGTGTGTTGCTGTTGTAACAGAAGGCAGTTTTATATACTAAAGGGATGATATGCAATACAGCCCCAAAGTCTGGATAATCTGTTTCCTGCCCTGTCCCGCTGTTTGGGGTGTTGATTCCATGGGAGGATCCTAGTGCAAGTGCATGAAAAGTCATACTAGCCTTCCTCCTAAATGTACATCCTTGATGCAGGGTGCATGGGAATGGGATCCAAGTGTATTTTAAGCTGCAGATGGCTTGCTGTGACACTAGACACCAGCGCATGTCAATGGAGGAAACCCACTGTGGGCATGAAGGTCCTTCTGGAGAATCGGGCTTTGTCACCAGCCGAGGCCTTTGCAGGGCACCAAAGAGACTCTCAAGAACACTTCAAGGGCGAAGAACATGTAATCAAGCAGCTGAGATAGCGGGATGCTGTGAAAGTACAAAAACAGTGCCCAAAACACATTGCTACGCAAACTGTGTGAGATAAGAAAGTGCCTGTAGGTAGCTGGAGCTAGGCAGAGGAATCGAGGCTAAACCAGACTGGTTTGTCTGGGAGTGTGTAAAGTAAACATCATGTAGCCAGGAGGACTCTGATAATTTCAGGGGTGTCTGAAGCAACTCTTGCAGGTGGCCTTGCAAGGTTCTACCCTGCACCATATCAGTAATACCACGTAGGGCTGAGATTGCCTAGGCAACGGTATCAGAAAAAGCCAGGCTTAGTTAAGGATGTAGAAAAACTGACTCCAACGGGGAGGAGACTGGCTGGAGGAAGGGCAGCATGAGCACGGCAGAACAGTGGATTCTGAAGTGAGCAAAATAGAGAATAAGGTATAAAATGAGATGAAGGAAGGTGGGCTCAGCTGACTGCAGGAGGCATCTGCAGATGGAAGTGAAGCCTGAAGACCCAACCCCCCTGGGATGCTGGAGCGCTGCTCCCTGGACAACCCGCCAGGCTCTCCATCAGGTTTATGTTGAAGAGGCTTGGTGTGGGAGGGCAGAGCGAAGAGGGGTTGACTTGCACCCTGGTAGTAAGTGGTGTGGGAGGAAGGGTGACACCTGTAACTCAGTAATAGTTGTATGGGGTTCATAAGACTTGATTAGTAACTTCATAGTTGTGTGCAAAATGACATAAATAACCATGAACTACTAGTGGTGTGTTAACAAGGCTATTGATCCTTCATTTGAACTATTGGTGTGGTTGGTTGATGAAAGTTACTCTTGAGTTGGTTGTCTCAAGGCTGAAATCTGAAGGGGGACAGCTAGGGGCTTGTCCAGGATCTCCCAGTTTGGAAGTCTGAGCTAACTGATACTGGGATCTTCTCTCTGAAGTGTCTGGGTGGAGATGATGGATATCAGATGGTCTCTTGAGAGGAGGAAGGGGCCTGTTTGTGCAGGCTGTGCTGGATTCTTGTGACTGTGAACACTATAAAGTGTGGATTAAAATATGCTTGATGAAAGCAAAGTGTCTAGATATCATGCTGTCTCCGGGAAAGGGTTTAGATCAGAAAAAGGCTTTTGGTAGGGCAGACTGTGATCCTGAGAATGGGGTGGAGGTATTTGAACCTCAGGTGGGGAAGACCCTGATGCAAAGGGTGGTTGCAGAGATTACTGAGAAGATGAGACTGGTGGTGGGAGCTATAGTATTGCAAGTTATGCCATGGGGAAATGAGGCCAAGCCAAGAAAGGGGAGAGCTTGGAGGGAAGAAGAGGGGTGGTGCATGTGTGTGTCCAAAATCTAGACTTGGGTGCAGCAGACATCTACCCAGGGAGAGGCCGGAGGGGTGACAGGGTTGGAGTCGCCTTGGCAGCAAGCAGGGGTGGTTTGCAGAGCCTTGCCCGCTGGCACAGCGACCCTGCGGTAACACTTGCTGCGCTTTGTTCTTGGCAGCGCAGCTGGCCCAGGCCTGCTGTTACCCAGCAGCTGCAGTGCCAGGAGGAGTGCTCCAAACCCCTCCCCATCACCAGTGAGTTGCATTTTGACCGCTGTTTGAGCAGAGTTATGCAAGGGGGTGGTTTTTAGATCATCAGAGTCAAGTAAGAGCTTGCTCTGCGATGATGACTGGGGCTTTTCCTGGTGTGTTGACCTCATACAGAGTCTGGGCTTTGCGCAGACCTCGGAAATCAACGCCAGACCCGGACTAGATTTCAGAGATTTCTGGGAAGGCTGCTTTGAATAGCTAAACCAGATCTGTTCCCTCTTCAAAGGGCCTGTGTAAGGGGTGACTGGCTGTAATACGCATGAACTGCTATTTCCGCCGTTACCGGTGCCAGTTGGAGCTCTTCGTGGTGCACTGTAACAGAGTTCAGAGGGAGCAGGGTTGGGGGCTGGGGTCTTCTTGGCTTCAGAATGAAATCTTCCACTTGGCTGAGCTGAAGGGATTGCTCCCTCTGCAAGAGCTGGAGCGATTCTGAGCCCAACTCTTAGGAGGGAGCACCAAGTGCAGTAGGCTTTGCATGTGTGCCCTCTCAGTAGAGTGACAGCTTGCTCCCCTCGGGAGTGGGGGTGTCTCTGGGATACTCTATCCTGTCTATGCCCAAAGGAGCTCTGGTATTGGCTGTGCTCGTAGGATCTCTTCAGCTCGCTTGGGCAGCTGGAGGAATTTGGGCAGTGAAGTAGTTTCCTGATGGAAAGGTCCCTCCTGTTGTGGGGGGAGGGAGGCAGAGTCAGATCTCCAGCATTGCTGGGGGATTTCCTTGGACAGGGTGAGTGTGGGAAGGGGATGAGACTGCTTGCGGACCTTCCTCTGGTGCTAGTAGTACCACCGGTGTGCTGGGGAGCAACCGTGCTGCTTCCTGGCTGAAGAGCCCTGTGAACCAGTGTATCTTGCAGTCTGCAAAGCCTACAGCCCTGTACCCCGTTGCCTAGGGCTCCTTTGGGCTTCTCAGCTGCGCCCACAAAGCTAGAATTCTGTTAGGCAGGCCCAGAGATGGCAGGTGAAGGCATCGGTCCAGTCTGGAACCCTGGGTGTCCCATCCTGCTGCCAAGGTGATGGGCTCACCCCTCAGCCACAAGTCCCATCCCGCTCCACACCCCAGGGCAAGCCGGGGGGGCCACAGCCATCTCCATCTGCCCACTGCTGCCTTTGATCTCCCCAAAACAGCTCCTTTCAGCACAAATGTACAAAGCTGTCTGGGTTGGTGGGTTTCTCCCATTTCATGACATGTCACACTTCTAACCCCTTTCACCTTGTAGCTTTACTGCTCTTTGGGGAATCATTAAGCTTTCAATCAAAGCACCTGCTCATCTCTTCAAAGCCTTTTTTTACCTCGTGGGCTGTTTCCAAGCTGCTTTCAGTATCACTTACCTTCCTTTACATGTTCCTACTAGACAGCACAAGGCAGTGTGGCAAAGGGCCTCACCCCTTTCTGAGAAGTGGATGCTGTGTGTTCCACCTCGCCAAACTTCCCCTTCCCTAGGTATTTCTAGATGGAAAGGAGACACGGGTGTGTAACAGGTGACCGGCTTCTGTACGCTGTGACAGCAGGTTATTGCCCTGTGCACTGTGGCTTTACAGAAAATGAATTACCTGCGGAAACCTGTGACGGTAGTGACACTCGGGGTGCAAGTCCGAAGCAGAGAGACCCCCCCGAGCTGTGCCACCGGAGCGTGGGAGCGGCAGGCTGCTGCCTTTGCTCATGCTGGAGAGGCCACAGGGATGCAGCGTATTTGCAGGAGCCAGCTCAGCCCACCACACAGCATCTTCCCCCCTTTCTAGATGCCATGGGAACTTGTCCCTTCCAAGATGTCAACCCTGCCCTTGGGTTGTGCAGGGCTGAATGGGAGGCACAACCTGTTCCCTGCAGCCCTGGTTTGTGCCGCTGTTAATCTGCCGCTGCCTTGCGGCACCTTGTTCTGGTAGGCATGATGTGGTAACCTCTTGTGGAACTGTTCATTGCTCCTTGGGGCGCTGTGCGGGGACAGTGTGGGTGTGACTTGCTCTTGGAGAGTGCAGCAGAAACCTCTGGTGCTGTTTTACCATGGGCAGGGGGGCAAAATTCCAAACGTGCTTCTATGCTTAAGCAGCGCTGGTGTGGGAATCTGCCCCCCTAGACAAATTAAGGCCTGAAAGGATCCGACTTGTAACAAGCTATTGCACTTTCCTTGAATTCCTGTGCTGCTGCTGCCAGGCACGTCTGACTGAGCGAAAGCATCTCTTTTAGGAAGGCAGCCAAGCGCCTCTGTCCTAGGGATCAGTACTGGTGGCAGAGGATCAAAGCTGTCGTATCGTGCTGCGTGGCACTCTGTGCCACTCTCCCACCTCCCCAAGAAGTACTTGGGAGTCTGCTGGGTGAGTTTTTCTTTAAAATACACCTCAAACAGAGCATGAGCCTGTGTTGGCACTAGGGGGGTGGAAGAGGCAAGTCAAAATAAGAAACCTGTTAGTGCGTGGGAGAGCACGACAATCTCCAGCTACTGGGATGCTGGATAAGCGTGTGGGATGCTGGCACCAGAGCTGTGGAAGACAAACGCTGGCTCAAAGAGTACATTCAGTTTTAACCTCCCTCACTTCCAGAGTAGCCCTTGAAATCTGGTTGGTTTAGGTTTTGGGTTTTTTCCCAAGGGAGGCCTTTGCCAAGGCTTTGTCAGATGGCAACGATTTTGCAGAATCTGCTCAAAATGGGGAGACTAACTGGAAATAACTCGTGACTTCTTCATCCCCTTGGTTAGGGGAAAATGTTGCTTCTGCAGCATTCATCCCTGTATGCTTGGGAGTTCCTACAGAGCAATGGCGACAGATCTGTGGTTTTTGTGGTGTGGGAAGAACAGGGAGGGAAGAAAGACAACAAGAAGACTCTGAAAGCTTGGGTGCTGGAACAGTGGAGAGGAAAAGGTAGTTTAATGGGATTTCCCTGTTCTTGTTTGGGACCTGATCACAGGGCAATGGCATGAGGCAAAGGGTAATCCTGGTGAAGGCTTAGATGGCCATGTCCTCTCCTGTGGGCCGAGTGTCACTGTGGTTGTGTTGGCTTTCCGTATGCCCCCTGAGGAAGCAACTAAACCTGTTCAAACCACCAGCCTGGCCTGAGGACCCAGCTGACTTTGGTTGCTGCCTCAGGTGGACAGAAGGCTTGCTGACCCGCTCTGAACTGTGGGTCTTGGTGAAACCCACCTCCCCAGCTGTGGGATAGCTGTATGAAGTTCTGCACTCTGGGTACTGTGGCACACCTTCTGCGTTGGTCTGTGCCCATGCTACAGCCAGACTCGCTTTAATCTCTCTCCTAGAGAATCAGATAGTTACTCCTTCCTGTTTTCTGCAGCTCACAGTGGGTTTTGTGCTCCATGACTACCTAAACAGAAAGCTCCCCAAATACAATGCTAGCTTGGGTGACAGTAAAGCTTGACTGCTCTGGGACACGTCCAGCAAAACCATGCTCTTCTGTAATGCTAGGAAGTAATTTCTGCTGCTTTAGATACAGAAATGCCCAAAGCTGGAGGGGTTTTTCCAGTATTAACTAGTGGTGGATTCATCGCCTGTAGTAACTGTGTAATAGACCAGTGAAACAATCTTCTCTGTACTTGAGCATGGAGTATCCTGTTCTGTATTGCTAACACTGCTTGCTGGCTCTGTAACACCTCCCCCTGGGTTGCCTGGTGCTGAAGCATGATCAAGTATTTTTGAGAGCTGTAGTGTCAGTATCCTCCACCTGCACCAAGACACGTGAGGAGGGAGAGGCCCTGCCAGATGCGCGGGTGAAGGAATTACTGAAGTCTGCTCTGGGAAGAGTCTGAAGCATCATGTTCTCACCAGGACAATCTCGCTTCGGTCGGCTGAGACCTTCTTAGGAGCTTTCTCTGCTTTTTTTGTGCCTGGCTTCTCGTACACTTCCAGCCAAGTGAGGCTAAACCTTTTTCCAGCAAGGTCAAAACAGCTGGAGAGGCTGTCTTGCCTCTTGCTGTGGCCTTTCTTACTGGGTGAGTCCCTTGTTGCCCCCTGACGGCAACCACAGCTCCCTGTGCCCTGGCTGGGGAGGCTTGGCTCTGTGGCACAGCATGGTGCCTGCCCATCCATCCTTTCGGGTTGTGCCACCAAGGAGCTGGTGTGCATTGATGGCTGTCTGGCTCTCAGAACCAGGGAGACATTTAGCAGAGCTTAGATCAACCTTTTGAGGACTGTTTTGTCCTTTCTTGTGTAGGATATCCAGGTGGAGGGCAATGGACATGGTAATTTTTTTTTTTTCCCCCCCCAAGGCATAGCAGAGCTTGAGATCAGAGCAAGGGAAGGAAGTGGATGGTAGCCTGAAGAGACAGGTCAGCCAGGATCCCTTCTGCCCTTCTGGTCCTACAGTTGCTCCTGAAGAGCTGGAGGCTGTTGGATGTTTACTTCCAAAGCCAGGGCAGCCTCTTCCACTGGAGAAACAAGAGAAGTAGGAGCCAGTGAAGAGGAAGGGGGTTGGACCCTTTCCTCAAGGGGTACCCCCAGGTAATGATGGTGTTTGGGTGTTGGTTTTCTTCAGCATCTGGCTTTTGATGCCTTCTGGCTATCAGCTGGCCTGACAAAAGGTTGCCTTCCTGGCAAACCCCGTTTTCCCTGAAGCACTGCCTGCTCTCACTTCCCGGTGAGCGTGGGACAGGATCAGGCAGGCACTGGTGCTCTCAAAGCCCTCTCACCTCTCGTACACATGGGTTTGTGATGCTTTAGCTCAGCCCTCAATTTGGCAGGGCTTTGCTCCAGCTGTGGTCTCCCAAAGGAAATGGAAGCAGCCTGAAGGTCAGTGTGACTGGCAGGCACTGGTGTAACGGTGGGGTAAGCTATGTTGTCTGACCCCAAGAACACAAGTCAGGGGCTCCGGAGGAGCAGGGCAGGAGCCTTGTGCCTCCTGCTCACCCAAACCTGGTAGTAACACACCCCATGATTCAGAGCAGTGCTGTGCCCTGCGAGCCTGGAGCTGGGATTTGGCCTGCTGTGTTGTGTGGGGGCGATCCTGAGAGCTCTGGTGCTTAGGCACGGAGTGGGGGGAGAACTCTGTGCCGGGGAGCAGGCAGGGCAGTGCTTGGCAGCTGTGCATGGAGCCCAGGAATGGTGAAGCCATCCAGAGCCCTGGCTACTGAGCCAAGGATTGTCCTGGCAGGTTGGCAAACTTCCTCCGGGACTGTGAAGTATTGTCTACACGGAGTTGGCTGTCAGCACCCTCTTCCCGGGTGAGCTGCTTCCAGGGAAATGTCTCCGCTTCTGTGGTTGGGCATGTGACGATGCTGCCCTGGAGTGCTCCCAGCTCTGCTTAATCCTCATCTCATTCCCCTTCCTCCAGCGGGCATCCTGCCTGGCTGAGCCACCAGCTTGTTCCCTTTGTCTTTCACCAATACAGAACTGAAGGAATTAATAGCTGTGCTTGGACTGCCTCAGTGCTAAATCCACAGTGATTTAGATGGCCTGTCACCCCTTCTCCTGCACCTGCAGGGAAGAGCTGGGAGCATGGATGCTGACAGCCAAATGCAGGGTGCCACAGCGGATGGTAGATGGCTTGTGTAGCTTTTGAGCAGGAGCTGGTCATCAGCTAGGTGAGAGAACAGCTTCTCCAAGGCTGGCCTCAACTGGCACGAGGTGGCACACTGATTCAGCAAAAAAAGCTGGGCTGGCTTTCTTTAGCTCTACAGATGGAATAGCTGCATGCTCTTGGTTCAGACCACTAGCTCTGAAACGCAAAGGATCCATGGAAATGATCCTGCGGATCTCGGTAGGGATGCAGGGCTAAACTGGATTAAAAGGCACTGAGACTGGTTTTTAAGAAGAGACCATTTATTCCATTTACCCACCTCATGCCACTGTTGGCATGCGGCACTGCTGGATTTTTGTACTGGTTCTGAGCGAGTTAGGCAGGCAGGGTGTTTGGGAACTGCCTAATAGTATCCTTCCAATAAAGATCTAATGAAGCGTGCTCCAACAGGGTGCAGTGGAACTCCTTGCTGCAGGAGGCTTGGTTCTAAACCTCAGACTGGTCAGGCAAACTCAGGAAGAGACTTTTTAGGAGTCCTCAAGCACAGAGAGGCACCCAGCCCTTGCCTGGCGACCTGAGCTATGCTCTGGCGTAAGCTGGGCTAAATGCAGAAAACGCCATGGTCCCCTCTCTCCTCCTCCCCAGCATCTGCTAGTGAGCTGGCAAGATCTCCATTAAAGCTGTTTGAGCTGTGTTTTACTTGGAGCTGTTTAAGCCTTTCTTTGTATGGCCTTTAACGAAGTAGGTTGAACTTTTTTTCTTTTGTCCTATCTGGGGAGGTGTTGGTTATGATGGGCTGTTGCTCATATGATGCTGCAGCTCATGTTTAAGGGTACTGCCTGGTCTTGCTAAATACTCTAGTGCTGTTCACCTGTGCAGGGGACAGACTTCTAGCTCTGCACTCACGACAAAATTGGGCTTGAGCCTAGTGCAGATCCTGAACCTCAAGGGACAGGAAAAACTTGTGCTGGCTGGAAAAAAAAAAACCAAACCTCTATTGTGGAGTGCTCAGCACTGCTTGTTGCAGGAATGTTCTTAAGGGGACTGCCCAATTTCCTGTTAGGCTGAAGGAAAGCATTGGACTGAGGGATGAGTTTCATCTTACCACCTTGGCCAAGACTTGGGTGAAAGGCAGCTCCAAGGCTGAAGCAAAAAGAGCCTACAGGATCTGAACTCCACTGGAAAAAAACCAAACACTCTTGCTGCCTTTAGGCCTGTGCATGGTCTTTTCCTGTCTCTGGTAGCAAACACTTTTTTTCAAAAAATTAATGCGATGTACAGCTTCCCTTCCTGCCCTTGGAGAGGATGATGAGTCATGGGAAGACATTGCTTAATGCCCTGGAGACTGCTTGATGAGGGCAGGCTAGGAATGAAATCAGCTGTGGGTCAGTTGCTCAAGGTAAATGCATGCTGAAATGCGAGTGCCAACTAGTGAGACCAAAATGAGATGCTTTTACGTGGTAACTTGACAGAGGAAATGTAGATGTGCCTGGATTTTGCTCTAGAAACAAATAGTAGGCACAGCTCTTGCTCGCCTGAACAGAAGCAGTGCTTTGAGAGGATGGGGGGAGAGTCACGGACAGTTAAGACTTTATTTTGGAACTCCTTGTCTGGGCAGGATGGCAGCTGCAACAACTGCAGCAGGGCTGGGCTGCATACTCTTTCTCTCTTTGCCTGCTTTATTTTTGGACTTCTTTCACTTATGCTTGCCTTCCCCATTTTTATGCCTGCTCAAGCATCTAACTTTCCTACAGCCTGTCTCGCAGCAGCGCAGAGCCCTGTCATGAGGCTGTGGCTGTCTTTTTCTGCCCTCGGTGGCTTCGATGGCAGCGTGTTCCCATCCTTGTAACTCTTGAGATCTGGGTGGGTTAAACAGTGAGCTGCTGAGCAGCTAACAGGGAGCTGCTGGCGATGCGGTTCTGCTTGTTACCCGTGTGTTATTGCCCCTGCAAGCTGCAGATGTGGGGAGCTCCTCTGATTAATTACTTGGTACTCTGGCAGTGCTAGGCGTATCTCCTCTTTCAGCCTGGCTCTGGAACATATATAACCAATGTAAATTGTTTCTCTTCCCCTCCCGTCCTTGCAGCTTTTGAGACGCAGCAGCTGCCCTGGAGAAATGTCCCTTGTGTAAAATCCCCAGCTCCTGTACCATGTACCAGTCTGGCTTTGTGCCCCGGGAGTATTACCCAACCGTGATCCCACCTGCTGCCTACGCCTACCCACCGCTGCGGCCTGGGAGAGCAGAAGACCCGACCGGCTCCGTGATGTTCCCTCCCATCCACATGCACAACCTCTACAGCCGACCCGTCACCTTTGTGGTGGACCGGAACGGCTTCCCTGACTATGCGGGAGGCCAGGTGGAGTATCATCATCTCTACGGTGCCTCCAATCCCTATTTCCGCCCGTACTACACCTGGCACTTCCCCCCTGTGGTCCCTGTCCCTCTCTACAACCCCTACGCAAGCTACAACCCCTACGCCACCTACCAGAGGTCGGAGCAGTATCGAGACACGTGGCCAGAAGGCTTCACCATGAGAGGGGAGCTTCAATGGGGGAAGCTCGGGAAGGTGTTTGGGCCGAGGAAAGAACTCCCGGAATTTGTGAAGGATGATCTCCGGAGGGTTTATGGCACCTACCCGCGGACCAATGTCTCCATAACTTACCGGAAAGGGGAGTTCTTGGTCAAGGGAGACCCCAAGGTAGGAGAGCAGGAATATGCAGTGGAAAAACAAGTCATCCAGCGGGTTGCGACCCCCAGTGCCAGCGAGGCAGACGACAGCAGTGAGGACCGGAACCGTAAGAAGAAAAAGAAACTGAGACACTGATGTGGCGAGTCACGGAATGGACAGATGCTCCAGAGCCCTCGCAGGAGCCAGCGGGCAGCTGGTGAGTAGCACAAGCCGTGGATGCCACCGGTCCTGTTGGCTTTTAACTGCTCCCCACCCTCCACAAGCCTACGGCAGCTTTACCATGTTTGATGCACGATGCCCACCCCATGAAGAAACCACGTGGCACTTGACTGTCTGTGGGATCAGCATTTTGGTCCTGGCTTGGAAATGGAACACTTGCTTTCCACTGGCTCAGTTAGCGGTCACAGTCAGGTGGGGGGATTTCCAGACAGCAGCCTTTGATTAGAAGATGGGCCTCTTCCTACCCTGTCCAAGGGAAAATCCTGGAAGCTGGCTCCCTTCCTGGCACTTGGTTAAGGAGATCAAAGCAGGATTTCCTCCAGGCTGGGGGCAGCACAGGTCCCAGAGGAGAGAGGGGTTCTTGAATGTTCTAAGGAGCAGTTGTCTGTGTACCTTGTCACTGCTGTTTGTGTTTAAGCACTGTGCAATGCCTGTAGGCAGCACTTCCCTACATGCTGGTGGAAAATGTCGGTGTCCCCATCCTCTTACACTCGGTACCCCGGTGCTCAGTTCTCCTGGCCACGCGTCCTGGCTGAAATGGCTGCTTGCAGCCCTGCTCTGGGTCTGACTCGGATCTGGTTGGAGCTGCTGGCTCTTCAGCAAGGCTACTGGAGTTGTGTGAGCCACAGCACTTCCACAGATTGGCCTCTGGGGAGGGTGGGCTGCAGAGCTGTGCTGGAAACCTGGAGGGCTGTGAGGGGCTGGGTCTGACTTGCCTCAAAACTCCTGTACCTTTTAAATGATTCTAAATAAACAATAAAAAATGACCCCCCAAATGCTCCTATTTCTGGTTTTTAGCTGCCTGACAGCAGTCTCTCCTATGACCTGACCCAGCATGCTTCTTCCAAAGCTGGGGATGGCTTGTTGCTCTTGCCCAAGGGTGGTGGGTTACCCTGTTTGGCAGCATCCTGCCTTGGCTGTTTGCCCCAGAGCTGCTGCTCTGGGGAGCTGCAGGGACTTTCTGAGCTTGCAGAAGAAAAAGGGGACCTGCTCTGTCCCCCTGCAGCCTACCCCCGATGTGGGAGAAAGGCCACCTAATGCAGGAGGGAACTGGGTGTTCCCCATCTGTGTGGGGTGAGGTGAGGGTGAACTTTTGGAGGCCTTTGGTGCCTCTGAATTGCTATGAAGTCAAAGCAAGTGGTGGTTTGATTTTTTTGGTGGTTTTTTTTTTTTTCTCCTTTAATTAAAGCAACAATTTTTGTTTGTTTAAGTGATTGCCAGAATGTCTCGGCAACTATCTGGATTTCCCCTTCCCTAATTGGCTTCTTGGAAATGGGTTAACTCTCCTGCCAGATAAACCTGCGAGAGGGCTGCGACAGAAAAGCTGCTGCAGAAATCTCGGACCAAGCTGATGCTCCTTGGCTGTGTCCCGGGGTGGGGGCTGAGGGACTTACTGCATCTGCCAGAAGAGGCCTCCACTAACGACTGGTGGCCTCTGTTATCCATATAGGAAAAATGCAGCAATTCCCATCTTTTCTTTGATCTTTGGCAGAGCAGGGCATCCCGTGCGGTTAGCTGTCTGCTGTCCTGGTCAGTAGCTGCATTGCCCTCCCTGTCCTTCCAGCAGCTGTGGGTTGAGCGCTGAGCCTGAAGTCTGATCGGATCCTTCTGCGGGCAGCGCAGCGCTCTCGGGGGGTGCTGGATGGAGTTTCTGCCCCATCCCCTGGAGCTGGTGTAGGGTACAGCTGGGCTGTTGGAGCTGGATGTTGCCTGCCATGGGAAGGGTGTTGGGAAGGAGTCGGCTTAGATAAGATCCTGGAGTGGGTACTCTCTCTCAGGGTGAGGGGGTGTGTGAGGTTTACCCTATGGTGATGGTCAGATGCTATATAAATTACCAGGGCATATGTAATTAATCCTAAATGCCACTGCTCCAGCCAATAATGTCCTGCTGGCAGCTTGTCACTGTGTTCTAATGGAAAATGTCCCCAAAACTCAAGGTGGGCAGCCAAGGACTCCCAGAGGTATATGACATAGGGGTGGAAAGAGGGGCTGTTGCCCCCACACAGACTGTCTCCAGATGCCTGTCCCTGCTGGGGACACCTCCGGGGCTGGCAAGGAGGGAGTGGATGTGGCCCTTAACGTTACCCGGCTGGTCATAGAATCACAGAATGGTTTGGGTTGGAAGGGACCTTAAAGATCATCTAGTTCCAACCCCGCTGCCATGGGCAGGGACACCTTGCACTAGACCAGGTGGCTCCAAGCCTCATCCAGCCTGGCCTTGAACCCTTCCAGGGATGGGGCATCCACAGCTTCTCTGGGCAACCTGTTCCAGTGCCTCACCCCCCTCTCCGTGAAGAACTTCTTCCTGACATCTAATCTAAACCTCCCCGTTTTCAATTTGTACCTATTACCCCTTGTCCTTTCACTACAGACCCTTGTAAAAAGTCCCCCCCAGCTTCCTTGTAGCCCCTTCAGGTACTGGAAGGCTGCAATAAGGTCTCCCCGGAGCCTCCTCTTCTCCAGGCTGAACAAGCCCAATTCTTGTTTACCTTCTCCCAAGTTTTGTTTGGACTGCCCGGACTCTGAACAGGAGGTTGCCGGGCACACCCAGGCTGTTGTTCTGACGAGGGGTATTTTTAGCAGGGGTTTACAGTCGCACGCAGAGCATCAGGAGGCAGCAATGTATTTATTAAGTGCCATTTCACTTCCAGAGGGAAGAAAACATTTTGTAGTTGGGCTTTTTTCTGCCCTTGAGGGAAAGTCTGCAACCGAGGGCCACCACGCTGAGCGGCTCTCTGAGCACAAGGTTTCCCAGGGTGGCAACTCACCTCCACCCCTGCTCTGGTCTCGGCATGGGAGCGGACTTGTACGTCCCTTGCGGGAACGGCTCACGGTCGCTTGCTGTTCCGGAAGGGATGAGGCTTATTTGCTGCCCAGCTGCAGAACTGAATCCATAGGGCATTTTTGGAGGCTTTAACGCCTATGGAATTCAGTTCTCAGAGCCAAGCAGCCAGTGCGAGTCGGCTTCCCCCGGCCCCAGCCGGCTGCGTCTCCATCTGCGAGGGGGTGACAACAACAGAGAGCTCCCGATGTGGCTGACACACAGCAGGCGCCGAGCTGACGCAGATTTTTGCAACCGGGAGCTGCTGCAAGGAGAGGACTCTGGCACCTCTCGCTCTCGCCCCAGAAGCGGCTTTCTTTGGAAACTTTGCTCAAGTTGGCTGCTGTGTTTTTTCCACTGCTTCCACGTGTCATCCTGTCGTTTGGAGCCGCTGCAGAGCTTGAGGTCAGCCCTGAGCTCCGTAAACCTGCTGGGGCTGTACGAGAAACACCGTTTCCTCCAGCTGGGGCTGGTGCTCGCAGGTTCGTTGGGAATCCCACCTACGTATTTGCTCTGTGCGCGGGCAGTAACACATCCCTCTGTCTAAACGGCCCTGCCTGCGCGTCTGGGAAAGGGGCACAGCCGTGCCGGGGGCAGCGGGGGGATGCTCAGTGCTGCGGGAGCAGCCCAGCACTCCTAGGCGCCAGCCCTCTGCTCTGGTCGTGCCAAAACCAGCACTGGTGGGAAGCCCTGGAACTGGGACATGCCCGCTGATGGATGGAGACGGTTCGTGGTGCAGGTGGTATGGCAGGCGGACCACGAGGCACAGGGGACCCTGCCCGTTTGGGGCTGGGGCGGGACGGAGGGTAATTCTGCACCTTAAAATGAAGCAGTGAAAGGCCATTCCCAGGCAGCTCAGAGGGCGGATCCAGGGAGGGATTGGTCCCGTTCTGGGCCAAGCTGGTGCATCCCACAACTCCGTATGTGCCCTTTGCTGCCCGCTACCCCCACCCTCCAGTTTGGCAGGGCAGACTCGGGGGACACATGGGGACCCCCACGAGAAGCCATGGGGGTGCTGGCGCTGGCAGCGCATTTGGGCAGCCTCGGTCCTCAGCAGATGCTCGTTTTCCAACCCGGGGACTGAGCTGGTAGCTGAAAGGCAGCGAGAGGCTTTTTTTTGGCTTGGCCATAGTTTGACATGGGACAAGGGTGGCTCAGGGTGGCTCGGGCAGGAGTAACTGCTGGGAGAGGGTGACAGCCCGTTACCTGTACAGCAATGATCAGCAGAAGGGATGGGAAACGACACGCATGCTTTGGAGCACAGGCAAGGATTTCTCTGGGGGAAGCATGGCACGGAGCAACGGTCGGCGCGAGGAGCTAACCCCGCGATTGCTCAACAGCCAGCCCGGGGGCTTTGTTTTAGTCCATCCGCGGGGAATCTGAGTTCAGCTGGGGCAGCATGAACCCGCCATCCTGCCCGCCATGTGCTTCCCTGCGCAGAGACGCTCCTGCTCCCGGGAGGTTTCATCAGGCACCTGCCGTGGGACGGCGTGACAGTGTGGGGAGCCCAAAGGAGCTCAGCCAGTTCCTGCCACCCAGGGGATCCATGTCCCGAAGGAGCCAAACCCCCTTGCAAAAGCCATGGGGTCCCAGATCTGCAGGGGGTACCCTGGGTGGGTCTGGAGGGGTGGCAGTGTAGGGAGATGGGATAAAGCAGAACCTTACACCGGGGTGCCCCAGCCCTGCTGCAGGTGGTCGGGGGCTGAGAGGCGGCTCAGGGACCTGGCTGAGCATCATGCTGTTTTCAGAACGCGGTGGCGTGGCAGAGAGGTTTCAGTGGCTCTGAGCCGCAGGAGCTCAGAGAAGTGGGGTGACCTCCCTCCTTCTCTCCTCTGGTGCGAGGAAGCAGGGCGGGAAGGCAGCCTGCCCAGGATGCTTTGGCTAGGTGAGCGTACCCGTCAGCCTGCGATGGCTGGGGGAGATGGGGTGCTTTGGGGGTGCTCCTTGGCAAGGCCGTGCCATGGGGTGGTTGCCCCGTGGCCCCTGGCTATTTAAACACAAGGAAATCCTTGGTGCTTAATTTTTTAAGCTGTAAAACTGCTCTCTGAGGTGTTTTCCCCAAAAGGGTTGAAGGTTTGCTCCTGTGCGTAGTGCTGACCACCCACCTTCAGCCCTCGGCTGCTCTGAGCAGCCACCACTTTCAGGAACCGAAAGGTGGAGGTGAGGGAAAAGCCTTCCTCCCCACCTTCCTCCATGTGGCGGGTTTCCAAAGAAAAGGGAAGGGTTTCAAGCAGGCAGGCGGGGGAGCAGGGGGGGGTTAACCCTGACATGCCCTCTCTGATGGGGCCCTGGGAGTCGTCCCCTTCCCTCACCCAGGGAGGCGACGTGGGTGCCAGGGCCAGGTGGGACAGCTCAGCAGCTGCCTGGCACATGTCCTGCCGTGTCCCACCGTGTCCTGCCATGTCCCGTGTCCCTGCTCTCCCTGGATGGGGAAGGGGCAGCTCCAGCAAGCTGCTTTCAGTGTCCTGCCCATGGGTGCTGCGGCTGGGGCACCCCGTCTCCAAAAGGCACTGGAGGCACTTCGACCTGGGTGCAACTGGAAGCCCAGGGAGACCGAGCGGGGAAAGGAAGGCTCAAAATGCAAACTCAGACAAGCTCCAGCTATTTCCTTTTGCTCCTGGCTGTTCTTGCAAGCAATGTCCCTGTGACTCGACACCCACAGCACCCCTGGGACCAAGGGGCCCTGGGAGCAGGGAGCAATGTGGGCTCTCCCTGGGGCATGGCACCGCAGGCAAAGGGGGAGCATCACCCAACATCCTGTTTCCAGACCCATCCCTTCTCACAGGAGTGGGTGCTGCTCTGGTGTTTTCAGGATGCTCATGCAGGTTCCTACACGCTGCATGTGTGAGGCCCATCTACTCCTCTGGGCTCTGCCTTTGCTCCTTGCCATTCCCATCTCCAGCTTTGTCCTGCATTACTGCACCCAGGAATG
>NW_010256558.1:18233-19743 GCF_000690775.1 Eurypyga helias
GCCCTGGTCTGTACTGGAGCAGGACACTGGGTGATGCCAGGGAGGGCCGGGATGGACGCAGCGGGGTGCCGGGTGATGCCGGTGAGGGCTGGGATGAACGGAGATGCAGGAGCCATCTGGGTGCTGGGTATTTTGTTGGCGTGGAGGTGCCCTGCCCTGGCCCAACTGCATGTTCTTGAGGACGTGTCCAGATGCAGCACTGAGCTACGGGGTGACCAGCACGTGCCGAGCCCATTGCCCCAGCTCAGCCCTGGGGAGGATTGCATCAGCCCAGTTGCCTGCCGTGCAGGTGGGGGTTTCATGGCCCCACTGCGAGCTCCCTCCCCAGACTCCGGGGGCAGGAGGCAACCTTGGCACCCTGCACTGCTTAAATCCTCCTCTCTGCCTGGCCTGGGGCACGTGGGGTCCCCCAGCCGGCGCTGGTACATGTCCCCTCCTGGTGCTGCTGCCATGGGCTTGTCCTGCCTCTGGGAGAGGTCTGGATTTGAGACCCCGATGTTGATCCCAGCAGCTGTGTGACGGCTCATTGGACCTGACAGACGCACCCAGGAGTGGGTACTGGGAAAAGACGGGCTCCAGCGCCGGAGCCAGAAAGTCAAGAGCTCCACACGGCTCCTGACCCCAGCCTGAAAATGCTGGTGAGTGGAGAGACAGCCCAGGCAGGCGGGTGTCCCGCGAGACGAACCCCACAAGGCTGTGAGGTCCTTTTGCCTTCCCTCCACCCCTCCTGCAACAAGCAGGGGAAATACCACTGGCAAAGTGAAACAGCCCCTCTCTCCCCGGGGCAGCCTGGCACCCAGGAGCGCCGCAGAGACGGCCGCACCAGCACATTCCCAATGGCGAGCCGCGTCGGAGGCGATGGGAGGACGTGGGGAAGCAGAGGCTCAACGCACGGCCACCCCCATCACCTGGAGATCAGCACCACACCCATTCTGCCCTTTCCGCCTCACACCCTCCCTCCCTCTCTCCCGCAGGGGACACGGGGCAGGCTGGAGGGTTCCCCTCGCTCCCAGGCTGCGTCAGGAGGGGATGTGGCTGCCTTGCCAAGACCCCCCAGGTACCAGCACCGCTCGGCGACTCACAATTCATTGTTAAAAACAACAGCAGCCCTCCTTTTGGTCTCGCCAGCTAATTAGCCCGGGAGATCCTGATTAGCCAGGACATTTCCCGGGGCCAAGCAGCAGAGTCCGTGGGTGCTGCGCAGGCGTTAATCCAGAAGGTTTCACTTTGTCTCCCTGGGAAGCTTGCCGGAAGAGTTACGTGCCTCCTGCCCTTTGAAATATTAGCAGAAGGGGTCGGGTTTTGCAGGTGACCGACAACGCCAGGGGTAGACGTGAAGATGCTCGTGCCCCATGCCTGGGGTCTGGCACCTCCTCTCCCGCTCCCCACAGCCCTGAGCGAGCGTGTTGCCATCAGCCCCGAGACACCACTGCGTGTCCCCGCTGCTCAGCGTGGGGAGAGCCGTCCTCCACACCTCCCCGGCTCCTTGGGGAGAGCGGCAGCAAAGACA
>NW_010256558.1:19902-20232 GCF_000690775.1 Eurypyga helias
TGGATGGCAGTGTGCAGAGTTTCCACCCACTTCTTTCACCTTTGGTTTCCAGGCTTTCTGAGAAAAGGGGAAGCCGTGGGAGGCAGCGACCGGCATCCCCGTGCCAGGGCTGTGGCCCCCAGCAGCCTCTGCTTCCCGGGAAGGGGCGGATGCCAGAGAGGAGGCTGCTTTCCTGGGCTTTTCTCCTCGCATTGGGCTGCCCAGCACCCTAAGATCCTCCTGAGCTTGGGGGGATTTTCCTCCCTTGCTGAGCAGAGGGGATGCTGCTCCCTGGCACAAGCCCAAGGGTGGCTGCCTGACCCTCCCAGCCACCCGCTTGGGGAGTGAAAA
>NW_010256559.1:0-12736 GCF_000690775.1 Eurypyga helias
ATCTAAACCTCCCCTGTTACAACTTAGGAACATTTCCTCTTTTCCTATGACTTGGCACCTGGGAAAACAGACCAACCCTCCACTGTCTGCACCCTCTTTTTGGGTAGCTGTAGAGAGGGATGTGGTCTCGCCTGAGTCTCCTCTTCTCCAGACTGAACACCCCCAGCTCCCTCAGCCGCTCCTCACAGGACTTGTGCTCCAAACCCTTCCCCAGCTTTGTTGCCCTTCTCTGGACATGCTCCAGCATCTCAGTGTCTGTCTTGCAGTGAGGGTCCCAGACCTTATCACAAGGTTCGAGGTGCAGCCTCACCAGTGCCCAGTACAGGGGGATGATCACTTCCTCAGTCCTGCTGGCCACACAGTTCCAGATGCAGAACAGGGTGATGCTGGCCTTCTTGGCCACCTGGGTACACTGCTGGCTCTTATTCTGCCAGCTGTCAAACAACACCTCCAGGTTTCCTTTAAGTGAGCACCTGAACCATCAGAAGAGCACTGCTACTGAGCAATGTTTCATGGAAAACCAGAACAGAACAGTGAGCATTTCCTGTAGAAGAACTTAGGTCAGCTTTGGAATAAAAATAAAAAGACTTTAATGCAAATCTCCTTCCTGTCCGATGAGTTTTTGCGAAGATGATTCTTTCCTCAATCTTGATTTCAATCAAGTGTCTCTTGGTGACTTTCTGTTTTGCAATAAACACTCTAACAAACTCTCTCTGGTTCCTAAAAAGTCTCTTTCCCATGCTCAAAAGGCGGAACCATGTCAGCTGCGTGTTCTTCTCTGGGATCACCCAGGCTCCCTACCTGCTGGGTCTTCCGCTGCTCTCTGCCCACCTTCCTGCACTCGACCAACTTTTCCTGACTGGGGAAGGAGGTAGTGCTGGGGAAGGAGCAAAGTTTCCTCTCTCTCCCACTGCAACAGAGGGTCAGCCAGGACAAGGCAACAAGGAGTTTTCCTTTCTGAGGCCCAGAGGAGAAAAAAACCATAGCTGTTAACCACAAATAAATGCAAGTTTTTCTTTGGTGATTGGCAGTATTGGTGCATCATCATGGGGCGGCTCACTGTTTACAGTCTTGTAGTCATACAAGAAGCCTAGGCAGGGTATTAACGAGTAAAATCTGAACTCTGTATGCATGGCTAAGCTGCCAGTAAACTCTTACATCATAAATAATGCCTGGTGTTTGGAATGTTATGCTTTAACTATTCAAGAAATGCGTGAGTAAGGGCAAGCTGCTATTGCTGAGGCATTGGGTGAGTTGGGTTGCTCGAAGAGACATGATGCCTAACTCATCTTAGCTGTGGTTTCTGCACAAGTCTGCCTGGGAACTTATTCTGATTAATGAGGTACCTGTATGATAAATCTAAGTTATGACTGGACTATCCTGGTCTGAATTGACATAAGGTAATCTGTCACAAATCATTTGTATGTATTCTAAAAGTGGTGGCTTATTATCTATCTACTACATGACTGATGACCCAAAGAACAGTCCACACCCTAACTGCGCTGTTTTGCCCCAAAATGATCTCGTCCAAAGTGGGCAATAGCCTAAGACAGGTGGTATCTGTCTCTTCACTGTCTCATCTGGGAGTTCAGAATACAAGAAAGCTAAACCATTCCACCCCACAGAATTAGATTCCTGCAATAGGTAAGAACATCAGCCCAAGTATGAAACGATACTGCTCAAAAGTAGGTTTTCTTCTACAATAAGAGAGCTTAAGCCACTGATTTTGGTTGGGGGGACAAAGGCGAACACTGTGGCAGTATTTCAGTGCTAATTCTGCTTCATTCTTGAATTGGCTATAATCTGTTCTAAAATATGTTTCAAGTGCATGTGATCCAAATCACTTTATTTTACATGCTTCTGGCTACATTTTTGCACATTAAGGTCACAAATATTATGGAAGATGGGGTGCATAAAATGGGATTAAAATGAGCTGTAAAGGAATCAGTTCATCTGGAAACATTATGTGGCAGTATATAACAGTTTAGTTTCCTTAACTACTCGTGTATTTTGGGAGAACTGCCAACATACCTTCCATTTCCTAGCCTAGCTCCGGTATGTTGTAGATCGCTCATCTTCATATTGTGGTTAAATAAAGGAGAGGGGTAAAGAATTGGGAAGACTGCTTTGTTTTTAGGAAAATTATCTGTGAGAAAAACAATGAGTTTTAGACTTCTCTTTCCCCTCCTTATTGGGACAGTGTTTCTTAGTGTATTTTCTGTCCTGCTTTACTTGAGGAAAGAGTCACTTTACTGGACTCCCACCAGCTGCTAAGGTTTGATGGTTTGCTCCACATCCCCTAAACATTTGTACTTACATCAGTGTTGCTGAACACACTTCTGGAAAGAATCTGTGAATTTCATCAACTTTGATGTTTGTTTTCTCTTATGATAGTGTTCAGTTCTTTTTTAAGACCAGAACACTCTGGCAAATCTTTGATATCTTTCATAGATTACCTGTCAATTCTGTGAACACTTTATACTTCTTACTGTATTCATGACATGGTAAATATGGGAACTGTGTTGTCTTCCCCAACACACATTCCTTCTTAGTAATCAGTCATTCCAGAGGCTTCCTAGGCTTCCTAGGTGAAAACTTATGTCTTATTCCAGGAAATTATTAATTCACTTCAAATGGAAATATCAGTAGATTAATTACTCAAAATGTTTCCCGAACATATATTTTGTATTGGATATAAGATTATATTAGCCTTAAAATGCCACTGCAGAAGGTTGCCATTGGAAAGAGTTGTGGTGAGAGAGACCATGCTCTTTATTTATCTAATAAAATGAAGAAAGCATTATTTGAAGACAAAAATGGAAAACAGTGAGGAGAAAAGAAAAAAAAAAACAAACCAAGCGCCTGAGGGGAAAAAAATCGCCCACTGCTTTTTATACAAATTATAATATACATATCTGTAGTGGTTTTGAACACTGGAAAGCCTTATGCCATGAATCTGAAAATGCTCTAAACTGTAGGCAGTTATGCAGACAAAAAAGATTTACTTTTTTAAAAAAATCTATTTTTAAACTTCGAGTATCTAAAGCCAACACTGCT
This sequence comes from Eurypyga helias, assembly GCF_000690775.1. NCBI lineage: Eukaryota > Metazoa > Chordata > Aves > Eurypygiformes > Eurypygidae > Eurypyga > Eurypyga helias. The sequence goes on from NW_010256559.1 coordinate 3,058, forward strand.
GTAAATTGTGAGGCGTTCTATGATACCGAACAGATGGGTTTACGGGATTTTTTGACTGTTGGATTTAAAGTTATTTAAAGACATACATGTGTATGTCTTACTGAAAAATGTGTATTCTAAAAAGTTGTATAACACATATATAATCATTACTACTCATCCTAAAGAGATTGTATATTCAGTTATCTAGCAACTTACAAGTCAAATTTTCCTTTTTCCTTTTTCTCAGAAATTGGACATTCAGTGTTTGTTTCTCTTGTGAAATGCTGAAAGAAAGGGAATCAGCTGTTCCACAAAAATGGGTTACTATCTCATATCCTTATTATCTCAGGAAAACAGAAAAATATGAAACTCAGTATAGCATCATACATATTACCACTTAATCTTTGTGTGAATTTTGGAAATAGCTTAAAACTCCCCTCGGTTTAGTTTCTGCATTTGGAAGATAAGGTTGATGAGATCTTCCCATTGCATGAGACTCCGGTATCCATAAATGATCTAGAAGTCCCGAGATAAAAAGGTTGCAAAATTTTAATAATGACTATTCATGGAGGCCATCACAAAGCTAGTTTGAAAGTTTTGAATGCATAATTATTTTTTAAGTCATATAGGGAAAAAGGAGAAACAAGAACAAAAAAATGAATAGAAACCAAGACTTGAAGTGAAAACAGCTAAGCCATAATTAACTTGATCTAAAGTAACTGAGGAGGTTTAAAGTATTTTTTTTTAATGAACTTCAAAATCAAAGCTAAGATCTTAAAATAACAGAAGCAGAGCCATCATTTTGTGTTGTCTTTATGCCAAGCATAGCAAGTATGGTTTGAGCCAATAACTTAGATACCTAAGTGCCGGAATAATAGAAGTAAAACTAAGAAAAATAATATGCAGTGATAGTTGCACCTTTTATGTTTTTAGTTTAGCTTCTATCCTTATGCATACCTTGACAGTGATTTGACTCATGCTGGAAAAGGTGGGGGGTTTTTTTGGTGTTTTTTTTGTTTTTTTAATTCTCGCCAAAACACACAAAATAGACCTATCAATTTTAATCTGCTGTGGGATTCTGTTTGATATGTTTATATCAAATTAATTCCATTTAAAAATATGAAGTAGTGGCAACCTAACAAAGGCATTTCAAAATATGGAAGAGTTTTGCCAGAATTCATGTCAGTCATTTCCCTAAGCTAATTTATTCATAGAGTACACAGGGTATGATACTATAACATAAGATATAGATCAAGTTGCATTATCCTCTCATAGCATCTTGACAGAACAGTTTTTACTCTAGTGAAGCAAAATAAATATTACTATTGTTTGTACACTATGTTAGAAACCATAATAAAAGAGAAATTTAATTTAGAGCATCTTTGCCAAAAGCAAATACAGAAATATCCACCAGATAGCTTTTCCCTTTGAAGTACTTAAGCCAAGTCAAAGTCCACTGAAGGCAAAGAAAGCATTTTCCTTCATTTCAATGACCTTTGAAGCCAAGACAGATTACAGAAAATAGTATATAACAGTATTATTTGTGTGACACAGAAGATTGCTGACCATTATACACAGATTTTTAAAAAAAATCTATTTGATATCCATATCCCAAATGAAATATAATTGTTTATAATATAACACAGTAATGCTATGTATACATAGCAAGCCCAAAATATTTCATAGGGAGTATTTATTCCTTGTTTCAAATGTACGTCAGTATTGAAACAGAGTAACAAATTTTAGTTGACCTATGCGTAAGACAAAACATAGGATACAAGTTAAATACAAGTTCTAGTGCCTTTACATTTCATTTTCCTCCATACCCATGGAAGAAATATCAAATATTTATTATGAGAGAATGAGAACTACATTGGAAAAAAATTGCTTTGCACATTGTTGAGGTTCCGATTTATCCTGGGAAACAGTTTATTTTTTTCCTTAGGCCATTGCATCAAGCTGGCATCCACACAGTGTTTGCGGTGTGACGTACATCACAAAAAGTAACTAGTGATTATCACCACAGAAATTAAATAAGAAAAACATTCTTAAGAACATTGTTGGTTAAATTTTCCACTTTGTTTGAAGGATTTGCAATTATGGGTTATCTAAAGTGGACACCAAATAACAGAGCAGCACAACAAATGGCCGCCTGCTCTGTCGTACAATTACTTCAGACTCAATAAGCGTGTAAACACCAGACTTCATCATCATTTCTCAGAGAGGAAATGAGCCTAGCAAATAGAGAGTGTGTACTTCAGGGTACAGGCAGAGACAGTGGATAAGCAGCGAGTTGCTGAGTTCTGCTCTGCAGAACTTTGAAAAAACCACAAATGCTTCAAAGTTCAGTAGGTTAAAATTTTTTTTTTACTTGATTTGTAATAACAAGGTAATGTAAAACACTGCAGAAAATGCCTGTAAAATTGGCAGGAGAAATAATGAGCTGCAGCCAAATTCTGACTTGCAGGAAATGGATTCAGTTACAGACTTCAGGGGAAGAGTATCTAATCACACTGGGTCTGAATTAATCAATAAATCTTTGGCAATTTTTTGGTGGTAATAATTTTGTTCTAGTCATTAATATGATCTGATTCATAAATTCATATGAAATATTTTGGATTGCTTAAAAGCTATGGACTAATTTACTTCCTACAGTAACTCTGGTTTAATCGATAAAACAGAAAGGTCTAAGAGGGATTTAATCTTGAGTTAATAACATTTGTTAGTCCTAATAAGTAAATCTAGTATCTGTTTTCATCCAAATTTGTTTGAATATAATATCCATGACTAACCAGAGGTGAAAACTCAACCCAGCTCATTTTAAATCAGGAAAATGAATTAGTGGTGTTTGAGCAAGCTATAAGCTGACCAATGGCATAAAAACTGACCAGTGTCACAAGAACAATGTAGACCTTTTATATACTTACGTGTTAAGAACAAAAAGTATGTCTAAGAGGCAGAAGAACCACACTCCCTAGCTGTCAAGATATAGTGCTTGAATTGGCCCCACCTTTATGGAAAGCATCTTCTTCACCTCTTTCACAGGAACAGGGAGCATCTCTGAGCCAGATGATTGTACCTCTGTGCTGGCTCTATGCTGGAAGTGGCCCAGTTGTGTGAGCACATTCAGGCTACCGGCAACGTTGCTGAATCATAGACCTGTAGAATGGCAGATCAGTCCAGGTTGGAAGGAACCTTAGAAGATCATCTGGTCCAACGATTTTTGGGCAAAGGAACTTAGACAAGATCATCTAGCACCCTGGCAATTGCATCCTGAAAATCTCCGGTGATGGGGACTCCACCACATATATGAGGAGGTCATTTTCCAGTGAATGATTGTTCTCAATGCAAAAAATGTCTTTCTTCTTTTGAGACGAAACCCTTTCTGATCCAACCTTCACCTATTACCCCTTCCCTTCTCCGTGTGGCTCCTTATGAAGAGAGAGCCTCTGCCATCTTTGTAGATGCCTTTTAAGTACTGGAAAACTGTGGTGATGTCCACCTTGAGCCTTCCCTTCTCCAGCAAAAAGAGACCTGAATCCTTCAGTCTTACCTCACAAGGCAGGTTGTCCAGCCTTTTCACCGTCTTCGTGGCCCTCCTTTGGACATTCTGCAATCTTTCTGTGTCTTTTTTTTTTTTTTTTTTAAATTTGGGGGACCAAAACTGGACACAGTACTCCAGATGTGGCCTGACAAGTGTTGAGTAGATAGGGATGACTGGTTCTCTGTCTCTGCTGGTAATACTCCTGTGGACACAGCCCAGGATCTGGTTTGCCTTTGTTGCCACAGCAGCACCCTGCTGACTCCTGGTGTCCTCCAGGACCTCCAGGTCCCCTTCAGCAAGGTTGCTCCTCAGCCACACAGGTCCCAGCCTTTTCTGGGCTCTTGGGTTATTTGGACCCAGGGGCAGGACATCAGATGTGTCTGTGTTCAAGTCCATACTGTTCTTTCTTGCCCCCTCTTTCTGCCTGTGTAGGTCTTTCTGTAAGCTGGCTCTCCATTTTCACACGTCCACCTCACCACCAGCAAACTTGGTCAGGGTGCTTTCAATCCCATCATCGAAGACATTTGTGAAGACGTTTAACAGTGTGGGGCTTGGTATCGATCCCTGAGGGACCCCACGTGTGACAAGCTGCTGGCCTGAGTGAGTCACTGACCACCACCTTCTGAGTGTGGCCTTGTGTCAGTTTCCTACCCGTCTTGCAGGCTATACATCCAGCCTGTATCTTGCCAGAACTGTTGCTGGAGTTGATGCTTTAATGGCCCCATATTGTGGCTCCACTCCTCTTCCACCCAACAGCTCAACACCATTACCATGCCTGGATGTCCTTGTACTTCCCCAGTGTCCCAGTTGTTTTGCTAGAATTTGAAGAATTTTTCAGCTTAGCAACTTCTTTTCATGAATGGTTTCTTCTGACTCCAGCAATATTACTGAGTATAACAACCCTTTTTTGAACATATTTCAAATAGTTGCAAACTTACTTCTTCTCTTCCTGACTGTATACTGTGCCTTAACAGTGCTGGTGAGAATAAACTGCATACGGATTACGAAAAAGCGGCAGAATAAGTTGTGGTACTCCTTAAATAATGAGCCAGGAGTGAAATAGCCATGGAAATTCCTTTCCTAACTTGTGGTAGGATTGATCATCTTTTCTTTCTTGCTGCTAGAAATGCTTATATAAGTAAAATGTTGGCTTAAGTAACAGTTTAAATCAATTGCTTCTTTCGCTATATGAGCAAGGTAATTAGCTGTTTTCCTGTTCCCTGCCAGAATGTCACCCTAATAATTCCAATTCTGCACTTAAGAAATGTAACTGGAAACCACAACAAATGATACTGTTGAGGCATAACACTGCAGAAAGCATTCTTGTAGATTTTCTCCCTTTTCTATCAGGCTCTTGAAAAGAAGTACTTCTTGTGTTCTGTCCAAATGTTTTAAAGTCTACTAAATATTTATAGGCTGATAATTGGGAAAACTAATGTAAATTTACATACAGAATAATGTATTATTTTATAAAGAAAAAGGATGACAAAATTATCTTCCTATAGATTTACAATGTCATGTGGAGATTATATATATAATTTGGGTTTACTTCATTTTCTTTTTAGTGACATACTAAATTCATCTCCATTGTATTTTCATTATTCATTAAAGCAGGATTTTTTTTGAAAGGTCAGTGGTTTTACTTGGGAAAACCCAGTTTTCCAGCAAAATCTGTCTTTGCAAATTCATTATATTCTGATGTTTCTACTGCTCCCCTCTCCAGTGCTACACCTAGCCATTACAGAGGAACTGATTTTCATGGTCATGTCAAACGTAAATCAAAGCAGACCGTCAATTTTCTTAAGGTATTTCAGGAATTAGACTGCAAGTATTGACCATTGCAGTACTGGTGTTAGATTCCTGCAGAGTAATACACTATTTCCTAATTAAATAACTGAAAAATAATTTAACTGGTAGGACATGGCATATGTGAACATCCATCAAAGTTATATGGTATTTGGATCTAACTGACATAAAAATGTAATATAATATGAAGTATTCCTGATGCCTTATGGTGGTATAAATTCATCAAAACAAACATATGAGTATGACAGCTAGATAACTTTTCTTACTTGTTTTGATGATCACATTATTATTTCAGTGTAATTACATGCTTTCAAGCTTTCAACATGTGATACATGTCAGTTGTAGGAGACATAACTTCAAGTTAAATTTAAAAATAATAACCTACAGAAGTTCTAATTGCCGATTTTTTTCAGTCTTCTCTCATCAATTATTTTTTTAATCACTTGAGATCACCTATGCAGCATATGTGCTTATTGACAAGCCCTTTGCTTTCAACAAACCGTAAATCAGTGGCTTTAGTTTCCATTCATGAAAGTAAATGAATGAAAACCCAATTACTCAATATCTATACGGACCTTTCTTTGTCCAGTTTAACACTGGTTTAGGACTTGATGTAAAAAATGTCATCCTATAATCAGTTTAAAAGTTCTCTCTGTATCACAGGTTACTTATGCAATTGAGACATCCTTTCTTTAAACTGAACGTGAGACAGAATCTTTAACATTTAATTGTAAGATAAACCCATCCACATCAGCCTCATCTTTATATTTTCTTGTCAGATGAGTATCTGGCAAGTCAAATGAATATCTAAAAGTAACTTTTCTGGTTTTATTTTTTTTTGAGACAAATATCAAGGAGGAAGATTAAGTGGTAGAATTTTAATGATATTCTAACAGAGTTGCAACTGGGATTAATCTTTCATGAAATAAGAGTGTGTTTCTTGTTACAACACTAACCGTTTCCGAGAGATGTAGAAGCTAAGCAGAAAAAGTCATTATTGCTTCACAATAGCTGTCCACAAAGGGAGTTAGGATTGTAATTCATGCTTGACCTTCTAATCTGCATACCTACCTGCAGACAAACGTGAAGTCAACCATGAAAGACAAATTGGAGTGTGATGCTATGGTGTCCCTAGGACAGTGAGTTGCGCTTTTTTTTTCTTTTTTTGGAGTATCTGCTTGAAAGAAAATTGAAAAAGTTTCCAAGATCCTCTCTTAAAAATGTGCCTTTGGGCAGTCTTTTATCACAACCGAAGTGAAGTCTGATCTCTTCTGACCTTTTACTCCCCTAGGTTACTTCCTGACCTTTTTGGAACCAGTAAACAATATCACTGTAGTCCAGGGGCAAACAGCGATCCTCCACTGCAAAGTAGCAGGAAATCCCTCTCCGAATGTCAGATGGCTAAAAAATGATGCTCCGGTGGTTCAGGAGCCAAAACGGATCATCATCAGAAAAACAGATTATGGTTCACGTCTGAGAATCCAGGATCTGGATACTACAGACACGGGATACTACCAGTGCGTGGCTTCGAATGGGATGAAGACGATAACTGCCACAGGAGTGTTGTTTGTAAGGCTCGGTGAGTTCCTCACTTTTATAATTACTCAGACTGCTTTATAGACTAGGTATTAGTTTTCACAATAGCATAATGAGAAATGAATTTGATGTTTTAAGAAGAATTCTCAACATGAAAGGAAATAAACAAAGCCATTGCCCGGGGCCTCTCCCTGTCACTGCAGAAGTACTCAGTTGAACTCGATAGCCCTTTACTGGTAATAAAAGAAAGTAAATACAGATGGAAAGGTCAGTAAATATGTAGTGGATTAAAAAAAATGTAAAGAAGTGTTGGTATAAAGAACAAAAAGGTAACATTTCACTGCCTGGAGTTTTCACTCTACTGCTGAACTCAGTCTGAAAAAAAAAAATTAAGAGAAAATAGAAGCAGTTTTCTACGTGATGTTCATAGTGCTGGGCCCATCCCTGTGAAATATCACATCTGTGCTGTTACGTGAAGCCTAGCCTCAAATTCTGCCCTTTGACAGCTGAAGGTGCACCACACCTTTCAAGAAGTACTTATATTGCATTTTGGAGACTTAATCATGCAGCCTGGAAGGCAAGCTTTTATTTAGTTTGCTTCTAAAACAATGGGGGAAAAAAAATCTGGAGACATTTTCCTCAGATTCCTTCTAATTTTGTAATGAAAATAGCTAACTCCACAGTTTGTAGTGCTCCATTAAATGCTGGGTATTGGACCTTGTTCTCACTGTGACAAACATTAAGAGCTTGCCCTTGTCATACCATAAACTCTGATAGTAAGGCTCAGCGGGGGGCCTACTAAAAGGTAAGTGATGTGTCAAGATAACACATTGTCTCTTTAACAGCCTGTGTTTTTATGTCAAAAGACATTTTCTAACAAAAATCAAGTCCACTCAGATTGCTGCCCGAACAGACAGAAAATTCATGTGACTTTTATTTGTGGCTTTGAAAATAGCAATATATAATTATGTGCGGGAACGCAGAGGGCATTTTTTTTTTTGTTTGAATCACAAACACAATCCTTCCTTAAAGAGACAGTTCACTTTAGATTTGCTATTGACATTTTTTATGCTCTTGTCCTTGAGCCAAACTTGCTAGCAATGTTTGTTTGTCTTATTTTCACAGGTCCAACAAACAGCCCAAATCACAATCTTCAGTAAGTACTTTTTGGAAAATTACTTAATGCACTCTGACCAATTCTGTTTCATAAGAATTTATTTTACAAATACCTAATTTGATTGAAAACTCACAGAATGGATGAAGCTTTTTCAGACAGGGATTTGATTGTGTTACAGTGGGGTTTTGTTTGATCAGATTTTCTTGAGCAACTTCTACTTGCTTATTTCATATTTTGGACAAGCAAAATACCACAAAGGTATGATATTTGAACAGTAATTATTTCTGGGGCAAGTATGGGCTGGAAGAGTGGTTGAAAATGAATGAGTAAAGTGCTTAGGTTGATGCAGTTGTAAATTTACCCATGTTGTATTATTAAAAGTCAGATGAAACAAGGCTAGAATCCGGTCTTTGAGTAGCTAGGTAAAACCTGTGCTTGTTAATGTAATTTTGACTTTGGTGGTGATTTGGTGATTTTAGGCCTTGGCTCACTTGCTGATCCAGTCATAAGGATGAAAATAGATCAGTTCAGTTTCATCATTGTTGCTTTATGTGTTTACCATGTATGGTATAATTTCTTGAAATAGATTCTGCAGCTGATCAATTAATGGAATGAGGAATGCAGTCTGAGGCCTTTTTATGTGTTAATGGCATAAAATTAATGTTGGTAATGGACTAATTAAAAATAAGACTAAGCAAATTTGTAAAGACATGTGGATATGTTTCACAAGTACATTATTGATCAGTGATTGTGATCTCTAAACTCCCAATGGCTTGAGTTGAAACACTTTAACTGCAGTGGGCTGGGCACTAATCCATCCATCTTGCATTCACCTCACTCAGTCATCTCGGATGTATAAAAATAATACCACATTGTACACATTCTTGTTTTTATATGCACAGAAAGTGTAAATGAGTTTAAAGGATTTCAGCTTTATGGGAATTCAACAGCTTTTCATATTTTACTTAAAATTGATTGCTGGCTATTGAAGATTAAAAACAGCTATTCATAACAGAGTACAAAAAAAAATGTAGTAATTTTTGTAACCACTGAAATCCTACTTCAGATCTTACAGCACTTTAGAAAACTGTTATGCACCTGTTCTACAAAGGAGAAAAATAGTGAGATACCAGGAAGCTGTCTGTTTCTGAGATCAGGAGGCAGAGACTGGTATAAGACACAGCAGACTGAAATATGCATAGTGAAGCACTGAATTGAAGTTAAAAGAGCAGGTCTCAAATCTAGCTGAAGAATAGCAAGCTCTGAGCACAAGGTGAAAGGCGGGGAGCCAAATTTTACATCGATTCACTTTTTTGTTATTGAGCAAATAATTAGTATTATATCTTTCAGTTTCCCTAGCGCTTTCCAAATTCTTCTCCTGTACTGTGCATGAACTTAATAATATTTTACAAATATCAACATAAATTAAAAAATTACAAATTATAAAGTAGAAAACAAATTGCTATGTGACACACAATTACACACACCCCAGAGCAGAAATGAATTAAAATTCCCAAGCCATCTTTAATTCTGGTTTGGCCTAGGTTTTGAATGCTTGACTATTTAACTTTTGCTGATTTTGAACTCTTAAGTTAACATAAAGAGAGAAATGACAACAAAACTTCCTGTCACTGGGATTATGACAGCTCTAAATCAGTCTTGTGTTAGTGGCCTTGGCAGTGGACCTGGAAGCAGTA
>NW_010256560.1:0-10312 GCF_000690775.1 Eurypyga helias
CAAAACATTCTATGATTCCATGATTTTCTTTTTCAGGTGGTCAGCCTTTTTGGGTGGTTGGGAGGGTGTTGCTTTTGCTTTATTTTGTTTTTTACATCCCTGTCATTTAGAAGAGGCTCTGGTTTAAAATCTGACATAGAATCCAGAGGAAATAAATACAAAAACCTATGAAGCCATGCTTACAACCACTCTTTTTAATCTCTTTCTGCATTAAGTACCCCACATCTCTGCATCACTTGCTATACCGCGTAAGCAATGCAGTATTAAAATGACTTTTAATGACAAAAAGCCTGATATTTTAGGGTTGAACATCTGTTATCTGTTCAGACAGTGAGTACTCAATTCAATATTTGGGTGAATAATTTGCAAATTCAATGCATAGAAAATTTTGTACCAGTGCTAAGGTTAATTCATTTTTCCTGGGATGGTTTGTAGCCAAATGGAATCAAAATGTCCGCACAGATTACTTCACACCTGCTTACTTTTCTGAGAAACTAAACAGTGCGTTGGACAGTGCTGAAGGGCCTAAAGATAACATGGGATAAAACAGGAGGTATGAATAAAGCAGGAAAGAGTAAAGTGCTTTAGATGTTAGTCTACAAAATGCACTTTTCATCTCAATACAGCAGAAACAAAGAAGTAAAAAAATTGACAAAGAAACCATGAGAGGTACCACTGTCTGAATTTATTTATTGCTGAAACATCAGCTAGTAACCTAGTTTCACAAAGAGAACAGTGTAATATTCTACATATGGTGTCGGACAGAAAGCTTTCAAAAGTCTTTAAAGCGGGAAGAAACATCTTTCATCCTCTGATATTTAATCTGCAGAATGTGGCTTTATATGTTTGTTGTTGTTTATTTTAAGATTAAAAAAATACACCTGAATATTTCATACTTGCACTTATAACACTGATGTTTCTGATGCGATGGCATCAGGGTAACTAACCTGTTACTTTGTACTGCTAAAGGGAGATGAGTAGTCCAGGAAATAATTCAGTAGTATCTAGCATCACTTGGTAGTCAAAAGTATAATGAGGGGTCAGTGGCTGGTCATGTGTATGGTGTCTTTGCACACTGGTCTGGTAGTTTGGCTGTAGCAAATGGGATTACTCTGGAAGACTCTGGCCATGGAAGATAAGTGTGCTTACACTTCTACATATAGGTTTGATTATAAAATATTAATAGCAGTACATTGAAACAGGCCCAATGGAAGTTGTTCACTGGCCTTATGTGTTTACCATCTGTAGATTTCAAAGTCATTAACAGTTAAAATGAGCTGGAAGATAGAAAAAGAATCTGAGGACTGCTAAAGTTTCCCTCTGCTTTGCCCTCATCATCTCTAATATATGTAACACAGAAGATAACATGAAATTCAGGAGCAAAAACTAAGCCTGAAACCCCAGCATTGGACTGGAAGACCAGAACGTGTTCATCCTTTTAACTTGTGCCTGGGTCACTATCACTTAGCAACTCCCCACAGGGAAGGTCTGGGGCATGAGGAAGGGAAGAGGATTGAGGGGGGGAAATGCTTTGCACCTCACCTGCGGCTCTACAGACATCATTAATTAGAAAAGTCCTGTTCTTTAACAAGTTAACTAGACTTTCCCAAACACTTCATTTTTCCCCCTTTTTACTAGGTTTCTCACTCCAAGAAATGTCCCTGGAATGAACGTTCGCATGACAGACTGACACTGATGGTTAAAAACTATGCTGTCATTGACCTCATGTGCAACATCATTATTCAAAGCTAACTGGTTCCCAAGTATGAAAACATCTTTTGTCCCTATAGAAAAATGAGATTATAACATTTTACCCAGAAATTAAGCCCATCCTACTGATGCCTCTTCATGGTTAGTACAGTACTTGATTTCAGCATGTTAAAGGATTAATGAGACCCATAAACATTTCCCATGTAAGCTCCAAACTTGCATGGTTATAAAGTTCTGAGGTTTCAGGTTGATTCGCTAGCTTGGGAACAATAAATACAATTCATTGTTGCAACCACTGTTTTGGATGGAACCTGCATCTCTAATGAGGCTGAACATAGGACAAAGTTGCTGCGTATTTTCTTCTGGCTTTCCAAATGGTCAGACCGATTTGCAGCTCCTTCTCTGAAATTATGCCCTTGTTCTAATTAAAAGGAATGTTTTACTAAGAAAATCCACATGAGCGTTTTGTGATTCTTTAGTGCAGAACATTAAATGGAATCAAACATTGTTCCGCATGTTTCTTTTAAAGCCTACACAAAGTTTTCAGTCTTTCTAGCGCATGTTAATATGTACTCCTGGCAGATTTTCTATGCTAGTTCAGTCATACGAATGGTTCCAAAATTCACAGACACAAACCAGATGTCCAACAAAGAAATGAGATAAACAACAAACATCCTATTTCATGCCATAGCTATTTTAACACTCTGCCCACCTTTTCAATATGGCAAGAGAGGTAATGGCAGAATCATGAGTCATTACTGCTATGTCTGTTACAAGTATCTTCTAATACTCAATGATTTCTTCCCAAAAGTGGGGAAAAAAAAAAAAAAATTGAAAATAATAATAATATCACTTCTCTAAATGAACAGAACATCTGAGAAACTTTCTCGGACAATATAATTTGGATGTTTTCAACATCGCTTATTTTATTTCACAACAAACTTACATTTTATCACATGATTGCTTTCCCAATTATAGTGCAAAATAAAAGGCATCATCAAATAGTTTAATAGGTGCAGAGGAAAATGTAGTTTTGTTCATCAAATGATGCAGAAAATAACGTGACAACAAAGAAATCTCTACGTTGGGATAGGAAATTATTGCTATGGAGTTATTTGTCCTGTATCTCCTCAACAGAAGGAAGGGACAGAGGGCCCCCAGGTTCGATTAGTATTTTTCTGATAAAGTGTACACTGGGATAAAGGAAAGATTTCCTATTCCAAACAGGATCTGCAGTCCTTCCAGTGTGTGTGTAATCTCAACAGTTAAAAGACAAATCACATTTATCCATAAAAACAGAAGTCCATGCTTAGGCTGCAGGGTAGGAGATTTAGGAAGAGAGACTGACAGTTTTTCTTTAGAAAACTGTTTGTGTTTTTACCGCAATCTACTCAGACATATACTAATAGAATTTTAAAAGGTCTGTACACATCCACCGGTGCTCAGATCGCATGTTGATAAGTACCTCCCGGTGATTTTCAGATCTCTGTCTCGGGTGCGGGCCAGTGATTACCTCTCTCTGCCTGGCAATACAAAGCACTAATCTGTCTTAAAATAAAGGCCCCGAAGAGCGCGCAGGGTAGCAAATGGTGGATCACTGTTGCATACCGCGGTATTCTTATGAGGGCCTGCATCCAGGTCGTGCAGTGCAGGTATGTATTATTTATAGCCGTGTCTCTGTATGATTACCTCCAGTTAACTTGAAGCCTCTTTAAAACAAAGGTTGCTCCAGTCCTGCTTGCCATTGGTGCGAGGCCCTCCTCGCTCCCGCTCTCCCCCACCAGTGTAAGCAGACATAGCAGCCCTCGGTCTAATTAGCTGTCTTTAAGGCAGGGCTAAGTGGGCTCAGTGGGGGGAAGAGGCTTTCTCGGGCCCCTCCAAGCCTCTCCTTGGTGCTGGCAGACAGAGTGTGCGTGGCCTCCAAGAGGCAGTGCAAACTCGCTGACATTATGTCCACGGGTTATCATTATCATCTTTTTTTAAAAAACCTGATCGATCGCTCCCAACCACAATGATGCTTCAGGGCATCTCTCTCTCTGCTGGGGAGTGATTGACCATTGGGTATCATTAAAGAGGGGAGACAAGGGGAGGGAGGGAGATAGGCAAGGGGAAAGCAGAGGCGGCTACGGTAGCAGCACTGGCTCCGGCTCCTCCTCACACGTGCTTCTCCCTCCCGGACGCTGCTGACCTTTCACTCAGGAGCCAGCTGGAGCCAGGAGAGATTTAATTGAACAGCTTCCTCGGATGTGTTTGGGATTTGGGTGATGGGAGAGGAAGATACAGCACTGAGACTAGAGAAGCGGGGGAAGAGGAAAGGAAAAGAAAAAAAAGACAAGGGAAAACCCAACAACTTTGGATGACCTTCAAAGGCTAATTGTTCAGCTCTTCCTAGGCCTCTGCCAGGCTTTTGTTTGTGTGAGGACCCTGGCATTAGTAGCACTGGGCTGTCCCTCACCAGGCATGGGCACCTCACCTGCAACAGCCCTGCTGCCCTGGCTTTCCCCATCACCCTCAGAGCAAACCAAAGCGGGTCAGCTCCACCTCTCCTGGGCAATGCCACACAGGAGGGCAAGGGTCACCCTAATTTCCCAGACCTCCTCATCAGAGAAAGGTCTTGGGGAGGATTGGGGAAGGAACTAGCATCACTCTGAAAGACTGCATAAACACACAGAAATGTACATAGATAATGTCTTGTCTTTTTAATATCACATTTTTCTTCTGTTTGCACATAAAAATGGACAGTAAACAAAACCAGAGGAGGTCCCAGCTGGAGAAACCCAGACGCTGTTCTGGCACTTGCTCTTTTCCGCTCACCTCCCATTTACTTGGGTTTTGCTCCTTTGTTTGTGCCTGGGATGCTGCACCTCGGCAGCTCAAAACACTCACTGCCCTCTCCTACCCCCCACATACTTTCCTTCTTCCCTGCACGTCCCCCTCGATCCAAGCTCCCCCCCTTTTCATTTTAACATAACTAAAAAGAAACAAACGGATCTCAGCTGAGTTAAATGGGTGACAAGGGAGATGGAAAGAAGGAAATTCATCCCTTCTTGTCTTTGAGAGCAATTTAATTAGGCCCAGGCCCCCTGTGAGTGGGTAAGGGAAAGGCTGAGGATTGGCTTGTCTGGGCTTCCTCTGAAGGCAAAAGCAGCCTTGGACACACATACAGAGAAAGGATTTTTAAAGGATCATGTAAGAAGATCAACAGATAAGCAGCTAATTTTGTGTACTTAGGGAGCAAATGAGTGAGCACACTCCCACTGGAATAGCCAGAGTGATGGGATGAGAGGAAGAAAAATGAGGAGGAAGCAAGGAGAGATCTTAAGGTATTTCACCCTTACTGCTGATCACCAAAATTAAAGATTTATACTGCTTGATAGGGTACTCTGGCTATGGCTTTCACAGCGACTGTGCATGTGTACATATATCTATATACATACACATATAGATATAGATTTTTCTTTATACAGCTCAGTTATTTCAAGAATTTTCATCAGAAAACCACTTTTAAACTAATTGGAGTCTGTGGAGAGGAAACCTCATTTTTGGTTCAAATGAATTTTCTGAAAATGTCATTTGATTCAGGAAATATGACTGATCTGCCTGATTTCTTGATAAGAAATGAAATGAGCCGTTGTCCTTCAGGATATCATAGACTTGAAATGGGGGATTTTATGGTTAATGCCATCAGATAGAAGTGTCCTACTTTGAAAGGAGAAGTCCATCAGCCCCAGGGAAAGGCTGAAGCCTGAATTTCGTCTCTAAATCCGCAGCTGCAGTTAGAACTGGCACAGAGCAGATAGATTTTTTTTTTTATTTTTTATTTCCCAAGCAATAATTACAATATAAACAGCAATAAATAACACAATGATTAATAACAAAAAGAAGTTTATACTCTTCATTTTAATTCGTAATTTTTCCTCAGTGATGTGGTCAGTGCTGACCACAGAGGCTAAAATTAATCCACAATATCACAACATCTTAAGTTTTAATTAACTCAGAGAGAGTAAACCTGTATGTGGAGATGGCTGGCTTCCTGTGACACAAAAAGCATCTCTTGGATGCCAGTGTACATTGCTACCTCCATTTTTCATACAGAAAAACTGAGAAAGACAAGATAAGTGACTTTCCCAAGGCCACAGAAGGAATTAGTCAGAGAGACAAGTAAGTCCCTCAAAGTCCTTGCTAGAGGGCTGGCACCATTTGTTAGTTTATCTTTTTCATAATAGCATATATGCAAATAGAAATGAAGTCATACGGATGAAAAAATGAGATCAGGGACAAGAGAAAAAGCAAAGAGAGAAAGCCAAATAGGGTAAGCAAATGTTCAAAAAAAGATGATTCAAGGTAATGCTGAAGAAGCTGGTTTTAAACAAAGCATTAAGGAGAAGCAAACTGAATGAGACTTGTAACAGATTTGGGTAGAATATGGTTTTACAGAGAGATAGTTTTCAGAGATTTTCCAGGCTACAAAATCTGAGTGCAAACTTTCAGGCATTGACACTTGGACTTCTAGTTCTAGCCCATCTGGCCTCCTGCCCCTGGTGAGTGTACAAGCCTTAGGTACTCAACATGCTGACCACAGATTTTATGGCCAAACTCCTGTTGAACTTGTTAGGAGAATAAGGTTGTCTTTACAGAGCCATTTTATGGTGTGTTAGATCCAGGAAAGAAGGTTGGATGCTCCCACGTTTCCCCTCAACTTCAGGATGCCATAAAAAAAGGCCAACAGGAGGAAAGAGAATCAAAGAAAACCCATGTATTCATATTTCACACTTAATAAAACTTTAAAGAGCAGATAGACACTATGTCTCAGTTTGATAGGTGTTTATTTTACCAACGTGGCATCTTGTTAGTGAAAAAATTACCAATTCCTTTACTGACACTACTAAACTGGTTTCTTTGTATACAAATTCACCTCTCAATTAGTGGCTGGATGGACCATTTCTTAAATGCACAGAATGGAAACAGCAAGATGATGTACTACTCTAACCTTTTCCCTGTTAAATGGAAACAAATGGGCCTTTCTGTGATGCATCACTGATTATTCTCAATCCCTCTTTGTATTTCAAAATAATGTCATGTTAGAGCTTTGCCTGGGCTCTTGCAAAAAAGAAATCTAAAAATGTACGAGAACCATGTCACACCCCACAAAACTGCACATCAGTGCACACTTCATGTTTTGCACCTTCTTATCAACCATGGCTCCCCAAAAATGACTGCAGGTATAGATGAGACAGGACTCAGCACTGGTCAATAGGAAGACAAATCCTGGGGCTGTTGCTTAAAGAGAGGATCCCTGTCTCCAAAACATTATGCTGCCCTGCCTAGGGTCTCTGAGAGGCCTGGCCTGCTTCACATTGTCATCCATGGGAATGATGTGTGGGGTTGCTTTTTGCAACCAACTTGAGATAGCAGGTGCAAAGAGAATGGGGTACCTTCTCGCCTGAGAAGTAGTTTGAGTGCTATGTGTGTAGACCTTGTTCTGTTTTATTTTACCCTACCAGTTTGCAGTGGGTATGAAAATTCTGGATAGTGCAGGAAAAAAAAAAGAAAAAAAAAAAACCACCACACAACACTACATGAAAGAAAAATATTTCAGTCTTTCTCAGTCAGGATGAAATCATATTGCAATACATAACTCTGAAATGCAGGCATAAGTATTACAGATGGAAAAGAGTTATTAGGTCATCTAGACTAGTACAGGATTGTTCCCTACAGTATATTCCCCAGTTCTAAAACTAGTCTAGTTTTAATTGACACAGGCAATGGGCTTTCCATCATGTTCCTTGGGAGACTGTTCCACTGCCTGAACTCAGTATTAAGAAATATTTCCTGACACTTATCCAAAATTTCCATTGCTTAATTTTGTCTTACACCACCAATACATTACTCCTTATACTGCATTCTGCAGCATGAGGCACAAGCTACCACTAGCTTTCCCCAACAAGGTATTTCTGCTTATGTGCCCTGAATTCATTCATTTCTTTGGGTGGATAAATGTATATGATATACAGTATTCTCTGAGCACAACATACATTTGTTTTGTACAGCAACCACTGAATAAAGAGCAGGCCCAAAAGAATTACAATGGTGGAGACTTTGATGTACGGATAGTTAGAAGAGCAGAAGAGGACAACACATAACTCAGCCCCATATTGCACCCTCAAGAAATCACGTTGAGATTCCCAACAGGTAAACACTTTGACAAATCCTTAC
The DNA here is from genome assembly GCF_000690775.1 of Eurypyga helias. Taxonomy (NCBI): domain Eukaryota; kingdom Metazoa; phylum Chordata; class Aves; order Eurypygiformes; family Eurypygidae; genus Eurypyga; species Eurypyga helias. Next base: position 7,927 of record NW_010256560.1, read on the forward strand.
TAGCTTGATGAAAACAGTTCACAAAAATATCGTAAGAGCACGGAGTGGATAACACAGCAGATACATCAATTTCTTTCCCTACACTTATACAGTACCCTGTTTAGCTAGAGATAGAATAATGTTCTACTGCATTTAGTATCAATTAGAAAGGTTAAAATATATCTAAGAATGTCAGGAAAAAAAAAATCATAGGAAATGTAATGTAGCGAATAGCACTTACAATCATAGCACAACTTGTTAATCTTCAAAGTGCTGTACAAACATCGACTAAATGAGTAATCAGTTTACTTTTACAGATCTCTATGGAGCAGGTAAGAGTTATTCCCCTATGGCGACATGGGGGCTCATCCTGAGGAGTCCTGAGTAGATTGCTTCCCAAGACTGCAGAGAAGACTTAAAGTACGTGTTTTTAAATGTCAGTGTGACAATCTCATGCATCAGCTTTAAGTCTTCTCTGCACCAGGTCAAAAATTTCTGAGGCCACACAACTCAAAACACTGACCTTGTACAAGCTCACACTCTCCCATCAAATATAATGAAAATATTTTAATGGTTAATTTTCTGGTGATAGGCATCATACTAGACTATGATTCATCTGTCCTCATCTCTCTAACATCACACTGGACTAGGTGTCAACTGTCCACCAACATAAAGACAGCATAAACACTGAATAAAATACTGAAGACAATATAAACTCTCGATAAGCTGTCCCATTCTGCTGACACCCATAAAAGACATGTATTTAATCTGTCCTGTAAGTACAAGGTTTTGCAGTAGATCACACAGCGCCATTAATGACCATGGAACCAAAGCTTTAACATCACAGCCAATAAGAAAATGGTCAGGATAAAAAAAACCACAGTGTGGTGTAGTGCTCAGTGTTGCAGCCACAGCTACGATCCACTGTGATCCATCTGGTTGATGACACTGAAACTGGTCTACAGGACTGTGTGCAACAGGTTGCTGCCATTCAAGCATAAAGGGTATCAAGGGTGGCCAAATCATCATAGACACTACTAAACAATGGCAAGTTCCCTGTAAACACTGTTTACTGTTGTAGAGCCCGTTGTGTTTAACTACCACTGCTGTATTAATAGCTGGTTAAATTCAAGGAGTCAGGGAGATAGAGCCAGTACCCATCCTACTGCTCCCGTGTTCTGCATTTTACAGTGCATGACACAAGCTGCTAACAGCAACAAGACATTTCTCCTGATGTTCACTGGGCAGAAGCAGAAGAGAAGGAACAGAGGTCAGAGAAATAGCAGGAGAGGTTGCTCTTTAAACAATCTGTAAAGTGTTAATTGGCACTGTTCATTGCATAACTGTAGGTAAGCACGTAACTGCTACTTTTAAGGTATTCACCCAAGTTGCATTTAGTTGCTTTAGATTCTCCAATTTTTTTCATGGTTGAGTAGTCACTCAATTACTTGAAGTGACATTTAAGTACAAGTCATCTGAAAATAATATGTTGTCCAGGGGTAGGTGGGAAAGCACTAGCAATAGGAGGCACTGTTTGTAAATGGGAAGAATGGAAGTTAAATTTACCAACCATATCAAACTGTAGCAATCTGAGAAGTAGGGATACATGAAATACAGGCATCTGTGACCAAATCAAAGCTCATTTTCCTTTGTACATTCTTATCCAACATTTAGATGCTTCAGTGACTTCTGCTGCAAAAACTGGGTAGGGGATTTCCTACCCTTTATACCCACCTGCATCATTCCTCTCATCCTTACACTGCTCTTATCTCTGTGCTCCTAATGTCATTCCCACCCCATTCCTCCCAAAATCTAGTACTCTTCTCACACACAGTGAGCTGGTCTGCCTCATTGACCTGGAATAAGAGTCATAGCAGGATCATTGGTTTGACACACCAGAAACTATAAGGGAAGTGACAAGTCACCTGCTAAGGACAAGAGAGGAATTGGAGGAACAGGGGAAAGGGGGAGTACTAAAAGCATGATGTTGGTAACAGACCCTCAGATAGACTCAACCACACAATGTCATTACACCCTCGGTTTAATTTCCACCTCCTTTGTTTTCATCTCCGACACTGATTTTGCCTTTATGTCCTATGTCAGTGAAAAGCTAATTAGAAATACAAAGGCAAATAGAACACGGCATCAGACACACAATGTTCATACTGTATTGCTCCATACAGACAATGTATACATTCCTGTGTATTAATTTTAAAGTGCTTTGAGATCTTTGTAGAAGTAAAAACCTTGATGAAATAAACTTTGATTTATTTTTGGAGTATGCCAACTGAAAGCGTCAACTTTCAAAACTACAGAGTAACACACTGACTCATGGAGCCGAGGTCATAGTTAACAGGAAAGCAGTGATGCACACTAGCATTTTCTCATAGAATCAAAGAATGGTTTG
>NW_010256561.1:0-363 GCF_000690775.1 Eurypyga helias
GTTGGGGGTCCAGCAGCTCAGAAATGGGTTGGGGGTCCAGCAGCAATGTTGGTGGGAAGCATGGGTGGCCAGAACCAGGCAGGAGCTCCTCAGGATGGCATTGGAGGGTCAGGATCTCCCTCAGCTCCGGGTCCTGAGGCCAAGGTGGGGCTGGCAGGGAGCATGTGGGGCTGCCCAGGCCTGACACCATGACATCAGGGCACTAATTACAGATGCGGCTCAGGATAATTACAGAGCGGGTGAGGGCTGCAGCAGGGCAGGGCAGGGCTCAGCAATTCACTGGCCCATTTGTCACCTGCACCCCTGGGGAATCGTCCTGCAGCAGTGGGGCTTTGTGGCTGGCTGCAATGCTGGCCCCATGGC
>NW_010256562.1:0-9171 GCF_000690775.1 Eurypyga helias
GGGGGCTTTCTCCCTTGTGACACCCTGTGTTTCGGACAGGGCTGGGGGTTTTCCTGGCACCTCAGGGCAGGTTGTTTCTATTTTAGGTGAATGTTAGCTGACGTTGCAAAGCCTTTGCCCTTCTCCCGGCGGCTCGGGCCAGATGAGTGCTCTTCAGGCTATTTTTGACTTCATACCATACCATAATTGTATGTGATCCTAAATTCACTGCGGGTCTACGTGCCCGTAGCACGCTGGGGCTGAGGCAGGGGCATAAGGGGGTGCGGAGGTGGGGCTCACACATACCTGCTGCATACCAGTGTCACAAGAACTGTGCTGTTGCTGTCCTTCCTGGGAGCTTGTTCTATGTTGTACTGGCATGGCTGTGGTGATGCCAACTTTTTCAAGCCAGGGCCAGCTTCTGGGATGAAGATGGTTTTTTAAAGATGACAGGAATTCCGTACAGCACCTAAGAGTTGAGACACACGGCTGGCTTTTGCTGATGGAGGAAAGATTCAACAGACATTTATGCTTCAGCAGCGCTGTTGTGGAACTCAAATCTGGAGTGGGCATTGCTCAGCCAGAAAGGAAATTTGCTTCCTGATACCAGGAGCAATTTGGGATGTTTTCCTTCAAGCTGGCAGTGAGTAGGGGGCCTACAAGGAAGCTGGGAGGGGACTTTTTGCAAGGGCCTGTAGTGACAGGACAAGGGCTAGCAGGTTTAAATTGAAAGCGGGGAAGGCTCCAGGGAGACCTTACAGAACCTTCCAGTGCCTGGGGGGCTACAAGGAAGCTGGGGGGGGAATTTTTCCAAGGGCAGAGAGTGACAGGACAAGGGGTAACGGGTTTAAATTAAAAGAGGGAGATTGAGATTGGACATCAGGAAGGAATTCTTCCCGGACAGGGTGGGGAGGCACTGGGGCAGGTTGCCCAGAGAAGCTGTGGATGCCCCATCCCTGGAAGTGTCCAAGGCCAGGCTGGATGAGGCTTGGAGCAACCTGGTCTAGTGGAAGGTGTCCCTGCCCATGGCAGGGGGGTTGGAACTGGATGATCTTTAAGGTCCCTTCCAACCCAAACCATTCTGTGATTCTATGATTCTATCTGTACGTTTTTGGGGACTCAAGCCAACAGTTTGGTAAAACTATGGTCCAGTTTAGTTCTGGAGTGGTTGTCCAGTGAAACCATTATCCATCCTGACCCAGGGGTTCCTTCTATGCATGTAACATCTTCCAGTAGATGTATTTTCCGTAGTCCTTGTGCTGTCTTCCTGAAGAGCGAATGGAAGCACCTGTGAAGGTGCAGTGCAGCATTCAGCTTTGAGGGGATTTCATCTTCTTCCCCAAAAATATAGATGTCTGAGTGCCATCTACACACTGTGCTGCCCTCCCCCTCCCTCCTGTGGGTCACCGCAGTAGAAGTGGTGCAGGGTAATATTTCTCTGACCTCAGGCAGAGCTCTGATACCCTGCAAAGCGAAGTCCTACAAACCACTCATCTCCATGCTGCCTCCCTCTCCCGCTGGCCATCCTGTAAAGCGTGGTCCCACCTCATTTGTCTCTCATCCTTCGGAGGTGTGAGATTCTCCAGCCAGCCTGGGGATCCACCCAGACCTTCCTGGGAGCTGCTGCAGGCACTCACCGCTAAATGCTTTTCTAGCTGAAAGTGCCAACTTGAAAAAAGAAAAAAAAAGTGGAAAAGTGATGGCTTCAGTGATAACTCATGGAAAATATATAGATTTCCTATAAATGACAATTTTTTTGAGTGAAATTAGAAACTTCCTGTATAGATTTTACTAGAACTGGACATTCAGTTTTATTTTTCCAGAGCAGCCTTCTGTCTTGAGATGTGTTTCGTCTCAGAGGATTCCAGACAGTAAGAAATTCCAAAGTGAGAAATTCCAAGTGAGAAATTCTTCAGCCCCAAAATGCTAATTTCTCCAGCTGCCACGTCTTCCCAGGCTGCTTGGGCAGACCTGAGTGAGAGGAAACAGAAACCCCTTACAGATGTCAGTGTTTGAGGGTCTTCTTACTCCTTTGTGTTACTGTAGTCACGTTGGTCGTTAATTACGGAGCGATCCCCATGCCACTGTGCAGACACAGGCTGGAAAGTTCTTTCTGGGCCTAGGGTTTTAGTCTTGCTGTATGAGACGTGGATATGGGCAGATGGAAGAGGAAAGGAAAATGGGCTCGGGGAGTCATGGTTGGAGGCAGACAGACCTGGCTGGTTTGAAGATGTCTCTCCACATTTCCTCAGCTCTTCTGAAGGTTTGTGTAAAGCTGAATGGAAAACAGCTGCAGGACAGGTTCTTCCTTAGCACAGGCTCAGGTTTCTCAGCCAAGGAGCAGATGAGACACTTCAGGTGAGTTAGCTCCCAGCCTGTGCACTGGCTGTGGGTGTCTGTAGATGGACGGCTTTGAATGACACCGTTTGCCACTGTCCTGAAGGGAAAAGCAGCTGAAGTTCTGAATCCCGGTCAGTCTGGGAGTGAAGTTTGGGGCAGGAAGGGGATTTGGGACTGGGGGTGAACAGCACAGCTTTACCCAGATTACAGCTGATGCCTGTTCTCATTACATTACCTGCCAACCCCATCCCTGAGAGTAGGTCAGTGATCAGCCCAGAGCAAGAACTGTACCCAGCAGGAGATTTTGGTGCAGTGAGGTTGGTTCTGGAGGGCAAATGAGTCCAATGTATGGCTACAGCCCGAGACGGCCCAGGCTCTGCTCTGGTTAGTCATGCAGCCCCTCGTATGGATGTCTCAGTGTCTGACACGGGCAACCAAGAAGCAGGAGAAAGGGGTTATGGGCCAGCAGTGTGGATTGGGATGTGTCCCTCCTTGGGGCCCCACACCAGCAGGCTTGGCCGTCTCCAGCCTTCCCTTTCCACCAAGGTTCTGGGACTTGGCCATCCAGCCACGCTTGGGAAGCATGAGGAGGCTCTTCAGTATCTTCCCCTAACCAAAACGTACATCCCCTGACCCTCTGAAGCTCAACAGATGTGTCCTCTGCCTTGCTGCTGGTTGCTCTGCATGTCCTTGTCTTTGTTCCAGGTCCCATGGACCTCCACAAGCCCTTTCTTGTCCAGGGGAAAGAGCTGGGACCGTGTTCCCAGCAGGATAAATGCATCTCCAGGAATTTCCCTCCTGTTGTGAGGTCACAGCGCGTTGCTGGATGGGTGGGATGACCTTTAGACCAACCCTCAAGAGAGGAGGTTCATGGCAGTGCAGCTCCAAGGACATCAGCGGCCCGATCATTTTTTTTGGCAAGGAAGAAGCATTGCTGCAAGGATGATCTTTCCTTACCCGTCTGGTGCAATTGGTCCTGGATCTCTCCAGCCTTTCCGTAATGCCAGAGCAAAGGCCCATCAGCAGCAGACCTGTTGCGAAAGCAACGTGTCAGAGGAGACAAAGCAAAGTCCAGGGTTCACCCACTGACCATCCGCTTCCCCTTCAACCGGCGCTGCCGGTTCTTTGTGTCTGAAGCCCAAGATTCATGAGATTTGGGGCATTTTTTAAAGCCTTGCCTCCTGGAGTCTTGTGATACTGAGAGAACCTTGTACGAGGTGTAGAAACAATCCCTACCTTTCTAATCCTTAAAATTTTAAGGAAAAAGTAGTCTTCAGAAAAAGAACGTGAGCTGTATGAGCACAAAAATCTGTAATTAATTTTTATAAGTGCAGCATTTTAATATTTATTACTGTTGTATTTATAATAGTTGTTTATATTTTAATTATTTTCACTTAATTTAGTGGACCCACAGTTTTTCACTGTATGGCCACGGCAGTGTTCGTACATTCCTTCGGTAAATACAGGAATTACACTGCTACTGCTCAGATGTGGTTTGCCATCGGTTCCTAAATTGTGACACACTGCTAAAATGACATTTTCTTACAGAGAGCTCATCACGGAGTGTCTGAGCGTCCTTAGTTACACAGATGCATCACCCCAAGGATGCCGTTGTATGGAATAAGCGGTATACTGAGATCCAGCACTGCAAAAACCTGGTTTGATAGGGATTTGTGTCTTGTAGCTGATGGATGTGAGTGTCTAATAAGGAAATCAAAAAAACGTTCTTTTGAAAATAGGACCTCCCTCTGCCAGAGTCCACCCCCCGCATTCCCACACATGTGTCCCTCCACGATCTTCCCCCTTGGACTTGCCTTTGGGGAATGCAAAGGGAGGAAAGGACAATGATTGAGCAAATTCCCTTTCTTCCTATTACTCCTTTTCTGTCAGGAACAGTGTGGCCAGCAGGACCAGGGCAGGGATCGTCCCCCTGTGCTGGGCACTGGGGAGGCCGCACCTTGAATTCTGGGGTTGGTTGTGGGCCCCTCACTGCAATAAAGACCCTGAGGGGTTGGAGTGTGTGCGGAGAAGGGAAGGGAGCTGGGGAAGGGGCTGGAGCACAATTCCTGTGAGGAGTGGCTGAGGGAGCTGGGGGGGTCAGCCTGGAGAAGAGGAGGCGCAGGGAGACCTTATCGCTCCCTACAGCTCCCTGAAAGGGGGGGGCAGAGAGGGGGGTCAGTCTCTTCTCCCAAGGGACAAGCGATGGGACAAGAGGAAACGGCCTCAAGTTGTGCCGGGGGAGGTTTAGGTTGGATATCAGGGAAAGCCCTTCCCGGAAAGGGCTGTCAGGGGTGGAAGGGGCTGCCCAGGGAGGGGGGAGTCACCACCCCGGGAGGGGTTTCAGAGCCGTGTGGATGTGGGGCTCAGGGACATGGGTTAGTGGGGGGCTCAGCAGTGCTGGGTTAATGGTTGGACTTGATGGTCTTAAAGGTCTTCTCCAACCTAACCTATTCCATGATTCCTTTTCTAATGTCACCTCTTTTCCCTCCACATCTGCTTGTTTGTTATGTGTGTGTTACACAAGTTTGAAGTTGTGCCATGGCCCAATAGGTGTCACAGCTGGCCCTGTTGAAGCCAAATATAATTTGGAACCTGAGTATAACCCCAATTCCTCCTGGAGGCTCTTCCCCACTTGAAGGTGGTATGAAACCTGACATATATAACCAAAAAAAAATCCCCCATCAGGTAAGAGCCGTCTTCACCAGGGCTGAGGGCAGGAGGGGAGGGAGTAAAGCCCAGGGAGTCCCAATTCATCCAAGCCCAGGGCAGCTGATCCCGTGGAGTCCTCACCGGACCATGCAGCAGCCTCCCTGGAGCAGTGCTGATGGGGACTGGAGCGGTTTGTATCCAGCATGTGGGTAGAAAGTGGGCTCTGGCAAGATCTGGGCTCTTGCCAGGACCAGCAAGACCCCCATGCTCACTGAGGATTCAGCATGTCCCACATCACTCCATAGCTCTGCACATCCAAAATTCCCAAACCTGGCTGTGTCCAAGGCCAAGCTGGATGGGGCTTGGAGCAACTTGGTCTAGTGGAAGGTGTCCCTGCCCATGGCAGGGGAGTGGGAACTGGATGATCTTTAAGGTCCCTTCCAACCCAAACCATTCTGTGAGTCTATGATTCCCTGTGGACATCAGCTCGGCATGCCTTATGGTTAAGATTCAGCCCTTGTCCATGAATACCACCTCGTGGAAAACCTGCCCCGTCCATTGCACAAGAGCAGCAGGGTCTCACTCGAGACACGCCGTAGACGACAGAGCAGATGTTTGAGCTGCCAATGACCCGTGGCTGCCCGGGTGTATTTGCTTTGTTGGCAGCATGTCCCGGGATCAGCACCAGGAGCAGATTTTCCACCTCCCTCCTTCCTGCTTGGCAACAGCATCCGGGACGTTTGCCCAAGATAATGCTGAGCCCTTGGGGGAGAGAGGGAGGATGTTTCCCACCCATCCCAAGGCACATGTGCCTGCCATTGAGCTCTGCCATCAGCTGGCAGGAAACTGGGGCCAGCAAGATCCACATTGTATGGGAATGGCTGTACCTCGGTCCCTGGGGACACACCGTGGCCTGTCAGACAGTGTGTCTGTGCAAGGGGCAGTTTGAAGGGGTCTTGACCCTCCAGAGATGGCAACAGAGCTAGTGCCACCACTGTGAAGGGGGTTGTGATGGGGAAGGGCCGTTGCACTGTGCACAGGAGGAAAAAGGCATCATCAGGCTGGGAACCCAAGGAGGATGGTCCACTCTTGGATCATAGATCACTGTTGGATCGTAGATCACTTGGATCACCCTTAGCTGACTCTTCTGGGGCTCGGAAATGACCCTGGAGTGCATCCATCTGCCACGTCCTTTGGCAGAAACACAGGAGCCATAGTCTCCCCATTGCTTGTCCCTACAGGATCATCTTCCTTCTCTCCCATGTCTCTGTAAACCATTCAGTACTCGGTGGACCACTTAAAGAGGCCAAGTGGAGACGGTGTGAAGGCCCCATGTAGCCCTGGCGAGTCCTGGAGTTGGCCACAGCCAAGATGGGTGTGCAAGGGGGAGGCCAGAAGGGAAGGCGAAGAGGTGAAGGAGGACATGAAATCTGTCTGTTGGCCCCTGGCATTTTGGATTTCCCTAGAAATGCTCTCTGGGCAGAACAGGAGGATTTGAGACCTTCCCAGGGTGTTTCTGGGACTGGGGGTGACCAGTGGGACGGAGTGATTAGAGCTCTCTGTCAGATGCCTTTCCCAAAATGTGTCCCAGTTCCATAGACCTATTGGGCACTGCTGGTGCCCTCCACGCGCTCTCCTTTGCAGGGAGTGCACAGTCAACAGCAGTTGGGTTCAGCTTCAGAGGGGAAGATTTTTCCAAATTTCTTCCTACTGCCAGCACTTTCCATCATCAAAAACGGGAAAAAATTTTTATTATGTTGATGTTGGCTTTTTTTTTTTTAAAATGTTATTTTTTCTGGGTTTATATATTTGATAACTGTAATTTAAATTAGAGCCTGGATGTTCTTCCAGCACCCCGCAGTTATTGCCAAGGAGTCCCTGCTCGTTGCTCTGGCCAATATTTCTTCACAATGGCTTTATTTCCAGCGTTGGTGATTAGATATTTGTTGCAGGCATGAGCTGCTTGCATGCTCATTTCCAAATCCCTTCCCATGGTAGCCATGCCACAGGAAGCGGTGTCTCCATCTCTTCCAAGACACGTGGAGCCCGTTGCAGCTCTATTTGTTGTCTGGCATGGGCAGGGGTCTCCATCCCTGCTGAGACACCCATTGAAGTGGAAAGTTTAATTTAAGGCTTGACTTGTCCTCTCCCCGGAAGCCACTAATTAATTAGAGCTGTCTTTGTCTGGGAGGCAGGAGCGGAGATGGTGAGTACTGATGCTCCTCTGGGCCTGGGAGGCACTTGGGTGTGCAGCCATTGCCCTGACTGGGGGGTGTGTGTAGGACAAGGAACACTGCTGGAGCAGAAATCATTGGAAAGGGCTTTCCCGTGGCCAAGCAGTACCCCAGGCCCAGGTTTCTTCTGTGACCCCAGAGAAGATGCTCATGGAGTGATTTTTGAGAGTGAGGAGATGGGGGCGTTGTCCATCCTCAGAGAATGAGCTTGAGCCAAAACAGGTGCTTTGCATTGCCACATTCTCAATCCTCTCAATCCTGGATTTTTTAAGGCCTTGTACGTGGTTGCGGTGCATGATCAGGCCTTGCTTTGAGCAACCTGATCAAGTGGAAAATGTCCCTGCCCCATGTCAGGGACATTAGACTAGATGATCTTTAAAGGTGCCTTCCAACACAAACCATTTATGATTTATCATGATTTATGATGTATGGCAGGGGCTGATGAAGCAAAACTTCCCAAATACTGGATTTTGTTTGGGTTTTTTTAAGGGAAATCAATGGTTGTGCACAACTGGGACACAAGTGTTTATGTGAAACCAGCTGTCCTCTCCCCAACAACGTTTTTAGGCAAACTTTACCACTATCTGCCAGTCCTTTTTCCCTCTCCAGCTGTGGATTGGCATTTCAGGGTGAATCCAACATTACTTTATGAGCATTACTTTATGAGCATTACTTGCTGAGCAGTGCAGCTACTCCGCAACACGAGGCAGTTTACTTTTTCCCTGTATCTCCTCCACGTAGGCATTTCATGGTGAATCCAACATTACTTTATAACCTGAGCAGTGCAGCTACTCCGCAACACGAGGCAGTTTACTTTTTCCCTGTATCTCCTCCACGTATTGGTGAGGTTAAATGCAGGTGTCTGATAAGCTCCATGTGCATGGTGGTAATTCAGGAAGCCCCAGTCAGATGGACTCTTGCAACCCCCAAAATGACTCCAGGCACTGTTAGGGGATAGCAAGTTCTGTGCTGTCACCGAGCCTGTGCCAGCATCCAGGAGAAGTTAACACCGTGGTCCCCAGCCCTGGGGAGAGGAGATTTCCCACCCTCAGCTGTGCATGATGCCTTGGAAACCCACACGACCCCATAAGCAGGAGGACAGGATGGGAAGTTTATGGAGAGAGAGGAAAGTGGTCCCTGGAGTAAATCCCAAAGATAGTAAAAATGGGAACTGGGGGTGTGTGAACCAAATTTCTCGGGAGAAGGCCAGATTCAGGCAGGGAAAGCAGCCAGGTGACACACAAAAGGGTTTGCATGGGGCCAGCATTGCTCCTTCTGTTACTTTTCTAAAGGGCTCAAAACCCAGGCCATTCCCCCTTACTCCTCCCTGAGCCTCACTGCCATAGTTGTTGGGTTTGGGTTTCTTTTTGTCTATTTCCAAAGAAAATGAAGCATTATATGCGTGACAACTTGTCTGTGTGCTCATCAGAGTTCCTCCAGCAATAATTGCATCCTGTGACTGAGTTCAGCCAGGCTGCACTGAAGGCTGAAGAGACAAAAAATGCCAAGTCTGTAGAAATTTTGGGGCAGGGACAGCTGGAAGGTGTGAGTGTGATGCTCCAGTGTGAGCTGAACCCCATAGCAGACACCAGAGAAGCCTCTCCCTGGCACAGGTCTCTCTTCCAGGGTTGCTCTCACCTCAAAATGCGGGCTTGTCTTGCCATCTACTGGTGGGAGTCCGCCTGAGGAGCCAGAGCAGGGGACGAGGACAGCCTGGAGAAGAAGAAGAATAAGCTAATATTTGCTTAAATATGTTCATGGTCATGATAGCATCGTCGGAGGCTGGGGGTCTGAGCCCCATGCCAAGTCTTGGTGCTGCTGCTGTCAGCCCCATGGAGGACAAGCCCACTCAGGAGTGAACCAAGGACAACCTTGCAAGTGGCATTATTCTTGTTTTCCAGGAGTCTTTCCTTGTTCCGGTGGTCTGCTAATATTTGCTTAAACATGTTCATGGTCATGATAGCATCGT
>NW_010256563.1:0-341 GCF_000690775.1 Eurypyga helias
GCCGGAGTTAAACCACGACATTAAAACACTATGCCTAACTATCCAAACAACCCAAGCTGCAATTTTGTTTAAATAATAAGCCAGCCTTTTGCTCATTGCATCATGCTTCACATAATGTCATCTTCACATGATGTCAGTGTGGCCAGCAGGTCGAGGGAAGGGATTGTACCACTCTGCTCTGCTGTTGTGAGACCCCACCTGCAGTTCTGCATCCAGATCTGGGGGCTCCACGTAAGAAGAACATGGATCTGATGGAGTAAGTCCAGAGGAGAGTCACGAAGATGCTCCAAGGGCTGGAGCACCTGTGCTATGGGGACAGGCTGGGGGGGGTGGGGGGGGGT
>NW_010256563.1:581-10155 GCF_000690775.1 Eurypyga helias
TGTATGAGGCTTGGAGCAGCCTGGCCTAGTGGAAGGTGTCCCTGCCCACGGCAGGGGTGTTGGAACTAGATGATCTTTACGGTGCCTTCCAACCTAAACCATGCTGTGATTCTATGATTTTCTATTGTGACTTTATTAATAATTAATTAATTACCTTATTAATTCACTAAATACACATTCAAGTTTCAACCAGTAATTCATGGTATATAAATTAAGTATCTGACAATCTCAGCTTACTGAAGAAATAGTATACGACACTTATTTACCTAAAATTTCAAGACCTTCTGCGCTGCAATTTGTTCTTTAAATCTCATGCATCCTCAGCCAGATTCTAAATTTTGGAGAAAGAGGAAAGAAATAGCTCATTGACTCTCAGTGGTGGGAATTTGGTTTTCTACTTCTGATGCATCCACATAACATGCAATATTTTTCATTTTTCCACAGAATTCATTATGTTTGTCATCCAAGATGTTTCAACGACTTATAAAGAAAGCATTCTGGCTGTTGCTGAAGTATTTTGAGAATCTTCTAAAGTTCAATTCTGCTTTCCTTGGAGTTTCTACTGAATCAGACTTCCCAGGAACAAGACTGCTGAATATAGCCATCCAAAGTCAAGACATGGTACAAAAAAACTTTTTGTTTGTTTGTTTGTTTTAATCAACAAAGGACTTGTGAAGACCATTTCCAATTCATTTTATTGACTATTGTGAACTGACACATAAGCAGGTATATAAAGGTAGCACTGCCATTTGAAGGTGTTAATCAGTTGTTTAATCAGTTAGGCTGGAATTTTCTATGCTAGTAGTCTGTTGTAGGCCACTATGTGTTTTTTAAACTTAATTCCAAATGACTTACCAGTTTTTGAGAATGGTATTTAAAGGAAAGCTGGAGAATGTTTAGAGCTCTTCCACTACTACCAATGTTTGGTACAATGGAAATCCCCACACTCATGTCAAGTAACTAGCAGAGAGGCCTCAAAGCATCTGGCCTGTTCAGCCTGCTAGTTCAGATTTCTCCATTCCATCTACAGTACACATACTCTGGGCAAAAAGGGACATCATCCTACTCTGTTAATTGCTTTCTTGCCTGATAACTTGCCTGGTTCTCCTCTACTCACCCCAGTTTCATCTGTGCTGAATAACAATGTGCACCAACTAGAGCTCCTTTACTGTTACTGGCTTTAGTGGGAAATACCCATGTTTTCTCCATCAGATGCTAGGCAGAAAACTTCATTTCTGTTCTTACATTAGAATGAAGGTCCATAGTACAGCAAGAATCCACAGGGAATTGTCTTCTCCCTCTGGATATGCCCAACTGCATTATATAATCACTCAAAACAGGCTGTTGTGTCTGGACACGGGAAACAGCGCTGTATATATGACCTGAATAAGTGCAGCCTGATGTAACCATAAAGGTCACCAAGTAGCCTTTCTACCACTAGAACTAACGTTCTGATCACACAGACAGAAATCCTGGGCCCTTTTTTCATCCTAGAAAATTTTCTCACAGAAAAATAACATGTATCTAGGATATTTGAACACACAATCTCAATATAGGACAGTGGTACAACTACTTTGTCCCGGCATACTTACTCTCCTAACCTGGAGTGTTCCATCACACTCTGGATATTTTATTAGTCCAATGCTCCAAATACATAATGAATTTTAACCTGTGACTACCACCTAAGTATAAACGTTTGCTCTTCATTTACCTTTTTCTAGTTTACCAGAAGATGGTAGCAGAGAGTTTCTCCTAAAGAAAAACTACTCTGAAATAATACCATAAGTGACTCAAATTTGGAACCCAGAAAGTGGATGGTTTTGAGCTTAATCTCTTTAGAATGAGCCAATAAAACACACAGTCACCTAAACTGGCTCTTAAGCATAAGCTAGTTCCCCCTCTAGAATCCCATCTAACTATCCATTAACCTGGAAGTCTGAATACATTTGGCAGCTCTTCAAATTCCCTCAGCACTGGGACGTCATAAGCACAGAATTGTTTCAGTGGGAGGAACATACAGCCTGCACAAATGCTTCTGGGGTCAAAAACTACGTGGGGGGATTCTCAGGAAGTTAATTTCTGAGGGTATGAATATTGCATGTTGCACATATTTGCATCTAACATGAGGATGTTGAGGACACTCTCTTTCAAACTCTGCAGTCACACAGTCTCTTTATAATACCCTACTGACCAGAGTGCTCAACCTGAAAGCAAAGAGAAGGATTCAGTTCTCTCTTCAGTTGAAGGAAGTTCAACACATGCATGGAACAACCCCAAAGAATGACTAAAGGCACAGATTCAGGGATGGGGTGAATAGAGACAGCCATTGCCCTCCAGTTAAGGCTATGTCATTGTTCAGAAAGACACAGGAGCTCATGGGAGTTGGAGAGGCAGCCTGCTTGTGCATTGTGATGGGAAAGAATAGTTCTGGGACATAAGCAGGTTGGAATTTATCCACTCAGAGGAGAAACTAGGGCTTTTAAAGATACTTGAAATATGCTGGTCTCCAAATCCCAAACAACCTGAGGGGTTAGTAAGTGCCCAAATGGTGTAAATCCTCATTAGTTGGTGATGAATTTATTACTCTTTTCAGCTCAACCCAACTATATTTCTAATACGAACACAAAATTTTGGTAGCTTTGGCATCTTTAGTTTCCAAGTAACTTAGGTGGGGAAAAAATGGGTGACTGTTACTAGATAAGGTACATAAATTTGGACTCGATGACATAATAAATAAGCACCATAAACAAAAAGATTATAGAGAATAATTTTTTTTAGCTTCTGAGTGGGGTTTGAATACTTACAAATAACTAAGCTGCAGCCTTTCCACTTGACAACTGGGAGAAAATAAAATACAGAAGGTCTACAGAATAAGTGAACTTCATGTGTATCAGTGTTCACTGGGAAAATGGACCTTGAGAATAAAACCAGAGCTGAAATAATTAAGCACCGTATAAATATGTATATACATAAAAAAGTGACTTGAAGTTACATATTAATTCTAATTTTGGTATTTCCTTACATTTCAGTGCTTTTTCATCTTAATAACAATTCTTTAACATAGAGATTTTTGTGCAATTATTAGTCAATGCATTAGTTAACTCCTTTTTTTTTTCAGTAATCCCATAATTTATTTATGCTACTGTGCTTTTCATTTTTTAGAACAAATCTAGACTTGTTACATATTAGCTGAGATCATATCAGACTATACATATATAATACCTGCACCATCTCTTGTTAGGAACCACAATTATTACTTGATCAAAGAGATACTCCTGAAGGAGAGGCTGTTGCTGGAACCACACAAGTTTGTGTACAATGCACTGCAATTCGATACAAGATCAGGCCTTGCCTTGTACAGTGACCTCCCACAGGCACAACGGAAATGTCTACAAAAAGCTCAAAGCTTGTTTGTGTAGGACACTCAGGATACACTTGAAAAACAAGTACAGGCAACTACGCCATTCCGCCCTCTTACATTTCACAATACAGTTCAGGTTGGCAGCGAGGAATCCTCGGTTGAGTCCAAGCTGCAGAAGACTATTGAGAATATTGATAATACTAGCTCAGTCCTGATATGGCTATACAGCTTCAATAACTTTCCTCTGCAACTGTGGGATGACCAAAATTACTCCTAGTGGAACTCCATGGATCTGCTGAAAGCCTCTTGTCATTCTGACTGCTCTAAAACGTACACCTGAAATTGTTCAGTCTGGTGCAGTTCAGGCCAAGAACACTTCACTGTCCTTTGCTCTGAAAGAGTATTTCTGCAGCTACTGGCTCTAAACAGAAATTGTTCCTGGATAGAAATTAAATTTTACATGAGGAGCACAGTTTATGGAACACTGTTTATGGAAAACAATGGTTTGCTTTACTTTGGCTTTGGAAGTTGTCACTGTGCAGTCAGAAAGCAGTTAGCAGTGGCTTACTGTTAAGAAGGAACAAGGTCTTAAATGGAGTTGGAAGGATCTGTCCTAGCAGTTAGCCGTCAACCATTTGTCTGATAAAACAGAACATGTCCAGGATTTTCAAATGACATGAAACTATGAGGGATCACAGACACATAAGGAAACAGGGTTGAGATTCATAGGATCATAGACTCACAGAATGGTTTGTGCTGGAAGGGACCTTAGCAACGCCTAATGGGTTTTGTCAGCTATTCGCAACAAAAGGGTGCTTTGAGCTCATCTCCAGCTGACTCTGACTAAGGAAGATGCTAGAGAGAGGCCTAGTTTAGTGCAGATTACCAGAATGTCAAGATTGTCAGATACAAAATGTTGAATCCCCATCTGAGCTGAAGCAGGGATGGGCAGCATCTGTGTGCATTGGACTGGGTAATGGAGACTCTCATGATAGTGAAGGCTGGAAGTTTGTGACTTCTGGCACCAGGAGGACGTCTTCTTCTCTGTCTGCAGATCTGCAGCTGCAGAATAGACTGTGAGTCCTGGAGGCAGATGAGGGCCTGGGAATTTTTTAACAAAGCATTAGGAGAGCTTGTTGAGCCTAAACATGCAGAGGATGTCATAGTGAGAAGGTCCCTGCTATGGGGGAATGGAGGCTCATATTTGCTGACCTAATGTACTGTCTGGGGAAGGCTGCTTGCTGCAGGCTTAGGTCCAGGACATTCTGAAGAGACTGCTCAGGCTTGCCTGGTACTGAGACTAGTGTCCCATGCCGATCTTCTGGGCACTGACAGTAGGATCCTGCAATGATCTTCCATGTGGGCACCAATGACACTGTGAGTTGACACCCTGAATGTATCAAGCATGACCACCTGGCTCTGCAGGTTGGACGCACGGGGAAGGGAGCTCAAGTAGTACCTCTTCAATACTGCCAGTGAAGGGGAAAGGTACCCTGAATGAGTGGAGAATTCTGTGGGTCAATACATGTTGGCACAGCTGGTGTCAACAGTAAGGATAAGCTTTTATGACTAAGGGGCACCGGCTGAGCATTGAAGACTGTTAGGAGGAGATGAGAACAACCTAACTGGGGCAAAAGGAACTTTGCCAACAAATTGACCATGCTGACAAGATCTTTAAACAAGGAATGATGAGAGAGATGATCATAGAATGATAGAATGGTTTGGATTGGAAAGGACCTTAAAGATCATCCAGTTTTAACCCCCCTGCCACGGACAGGGACACCTTCCACTAGACCAGGTTGCTCAAAGCCTCATCCAGCCTGGCCTTGAACACTCCCACGGATGGGGCATCCACAGATTCTCTGGGCAACCTGTGCCAGTGGGCTGGGTTGGCAGTCAAAGGGTGCCCACCCCAAGCTTATGTACACAAATAAGGAAGCTGAAAGGACAACACTATGGGGGAAGCTCTCATACTTCAGGGGTGGAAATTATCAGACCCAGGTGCCCACCTGAAGTGGTGCCACACTAATGAACAAACAGGAGGCATTACAGAGCCCTGTGTCTTGATACCGGGCTATGACACTGCCTTTAATTAGCACCAAGGAGACTCTAATACGGTGTCCAGAGTTGAGAATCCCACTTCGAGAGATTTTGAGAAACAGGAGAAGATACAGGACAGGGGTACCAAGACTGTCAGTTTCAGAGAACATGAAATAGAAACCTGATTAGCTTCCCAAAGAGGAGGCTCAGGGACCACCTACAGGTAACATACAAATACTTGAAAGACAGTTGCAAGGTGGACAGGCAACTCTTACTAGTGGTGGCAGACAGCACAAGATAACAATGGACAACAGTCACATATTGTGGTTTGAGATGCTAGGCTGAATATTAGGAAAACTTTGCCTCTGGGAATGAAGTGCAGCACTACAACAGGTCACCTAGGAAGGTTCTAAAATTGCCTTTCTTGGAGCCTTTCAAGACTTACCAGACAAGTGAAGTGTGCCTTGAGTGGGAGGTCTGTTATGGGCCCTCTTGGTGTTGCAGATGGGCGACTTAGACTCCTTAAAGAAACACCACCAAAAGTATCAGCAACAGTGGTTTTATTGAAATATGACATTGTAAAAGTGCAACCTAACAAAACTCAGTGGCATGGTTCACTCTATACTTACTGCACAAAGGATATACAGTGATTCAAAGTTACCCAGACAGAATCAGTTACCAATATAGAATCAAAGTTACCAATACAAAAATCTTAGTGCATTGTAATACTAGGTTATGCATGGTATCAGTCACTTACCAAAGATCTGCAGTTGGTGCGAGGTTTCTCCGCCTCGAAGAACAACCTTGCGAGGTCCCAGCTCAAGGGGATATTGCCATTCAGCCAGCTGCTTAGCAGGGAGAGCTCAAAGAAAGCTCACTTAGGCTGTTATATTTATGGAATAAAGTGGTTGGCTTGTAGTCAAATTACATGCAATGTGAAAGGTGTGCATGAGACTCCTTGTACCCACAATTGTCTTTGTTCCTTGATAAATGATTCTTGGAAAAAAAACCACCTCCCATTCACGTGCTAATCGCATCATCAGTGTTCCAAGCTCATATCCATCAATGCTCAAGGTGTCACTTTGCTCTTTTGTGGGTTTTCAGAGAACAGATTGGTACCAGAAAAGTTCTTGGCTTGGTATGACTTAGGCTCTTACTTCCTTTGGAGCCTGTACAAACTACCAGTAGTTTGGTCAAGGAATCTAGTGCATCCATCATACTTGGTCAGTTTGTTTAGGTACCTTTAGCCAGGTGCAGACTCTGAAAAAGAATGTACATAATTCAGAATAAAGCAGTTAGTTATTGGCTAACACACACAAAAACTAGCTAGGGTTTAATGAGCTATTAGACTAAGCCCTAGCATACTTGTCACCCATGTTAAGCTACAAAAGAAGTCTTTGCTGGACAGGCAGGCATGTCTGTGCCTGTCCCATTGCTCTCTGGAAAGGATTCCCAGCATCACCAAGTTTCCATCCTCAACCAGTTCCATAAACACTGATAACATGACATAAGGATTTCGAGCTACTCCTCAACTAGACTGGCTAGCTTAACTAGGCTTCCCCAGGTGATTTTTTCCCTTTAGGATTTCATACCTTTTCACGGTAGTGCTTTCCCTCTGAAATCCTTGAACTATCAATGATCTCATGTCAACCGCCTTACTTCTATCCGTACTTTCAACTTTCTTATCTCTCTACAGATGTTCTCACAGCTCGCTCATAGCAGTCTGGAACAAAGTTATGCAGCTGTCCTGTATCAGAGCTGGGCCTTGGATACATGTACACAGGCAACTAAGCAAATTCAGAGCTGTGGTTACAGAGGAAGTGGGTCTCAGGTTGGATTGGATGTCTTCTTCTAGTCCTTTCCAATCTACAGCGCTATGATTTGGTATATAAAGAACTTTGACACCTAAGCTGGGACCTTAAATTCTGTAGACCCTGTGACACTCAACACGCTGCAGTGTGAAGTCCTTTTCTGGATTTACCTTTGTTCTTTTATTTCTATTTCATCTTTTCATGCCTCAAATATGAGAAATCTGATAACTTGCTTTTTGAAATACTTCTGACCAGGCATGAAGATTCCTTATAGACCTTATTCAATAACTTGTTAGGTTTTTGGGTAATAATTAGTACCTTGAACATTCTCTCTAGATAGCAGCAAGTTCATATGTTCATAATTCTAGAGCATTCAAAGAATAAGCTATTACATTGTTATTCTGGAGCTTTTTGATTATGTGGATTATGTGCGAAAGGAATAGCAGATTATTGCTGTTACCAAATGAAGAGGCAAGAGAGGGCTGAACATCTATAATCCACAGCAGAGTTGAAATGATTCAGAAAATGTTAAACATACCTACAGATGTTAACAGTTGTCTTTAGTACAGGCCTAAAAGAAGCAGCTTTTCCTAACATAGAGGGGGGCTCAAAACAGAAAAAAATAACTTATAATATTATCTTTAAAATAGTATGTGCAAACTCTTCCCACCTCTACTTTAAAAGACAAAAAGGAGTACAGTGACACCCATTCAAAACTGAAAAAGTGCTAGAACTACACTGTCTTAATTTATTCCCTTAGTTTTCATTACATGATGATGTGCCATTTTTCCCATCCCTTAATATACAGAACCCCCATATTTTATTCACTGCATATAATTCGAAACCTACTTTCAAATATAGAACTGATATATTTTCAGCAAGTTTTTCTAATTCTACTGTTTAAAAACATCAGAAGAAAGAAGTTATTTGCATATCAGAGAGCTGTTAATAAGCATAAGTGGGGAAAAAAAAAAAAGAAAAAGAAAAAAGCGCCAAAATTTTGGTATCCACTTCTAGACATCTGTGATTTGCATTTTCAGTAAAACTAAGCAGTTAGATATGCCTTCATGTATGTCTCCTCTGAATTCTGATGCAACAGTTCTAGTGCCTCCAGATCAGCACACAAGCAATGAAAAATGAGTAACTATTGACCCTCTGAGAAAAGTTCAGTTTACATGACTCACAAAATATACACAGGAACTCTGTGGAAGAAATAGATGTAATTATCCAGAATAAGGTTCTGAAGAATAAAACTATCCTTTGACTATAAATCATTTGCTTGCCTAGAAAGCAAAAGCATCATGAGAAAATGGAAAATCTGACTAAGGAGCAGGGTGTTTCTCAACAGAGGGAAGCATAATATATCACTGCAATACAAAAATGTAGGGAACAGCAGGCTAGGCACCAGTTCAGAAGAAAAGGATTGAGGGGCTGAAGTGGATCGCATGCAAATTTTAAGCTGGCAACACTTTGCTGTTACAAAAAAAGTCAAACTTTTTACATCAGGAGGTTTAAAAAGTAATATAGCCTGTAAGGCAGAACACTTCTCAGTGCACATCCTTCCAAGGAAAAGCAATCAAGCTTCTAGAATTTTAGACAATCCAAAGGAGATCAAGGAAAACCGTGCCTTAATAGGTACGTTCCGTTTAACCTACAGAGCTTAGGAAAAAGACGCTAAGAGGCAGAAGACCTCTTTTATGTAAAAGTGCTACAAACTGTAGAAACCTTCACCGCAAACACCCTGAAAAGGCTAAGTGCCAGGTTTAAATGAAATTTTCTCATGGCTACATCTTCTGGCAGAAGCAGTGACCCAAGGCAGCTTGAGGCACACCGTGCCTCTGAAGGTCTCACCGAGGCTGAAGGGCAGGCAGCAGCAGCGGTGAACACCTCATTTCCCTTCCTGCCTTATGGTACCACATTTCGGGGAGCAGAGAGTTTGAATTTGTGAGCCATAACCTTCCTTAAGGTGGTTTTGAGTAGGATTCCATCAGACAGCTGTACGCGACATGGTGGTGCAGCACCAGAACGGTTATGGCCTCCACGCTGAGCACTGCTGCAAGCACCAGGCCGGCTCCCAGCTGCCTTGGTGGCCAGGGTGAGCATCCCTGTCATCCTGAGGCAGATCCAGGGGACGCAGGAACCCCGCGGCCATGCCACCAGAGACACCGGTGTCTTGGAGACGACTCCTACGCGCGGTTTCTGACCGGCTCACCACTGGGAGGATGGAGAAAGTGTTTGAACAGAGTCCGTCCTCTGCTCCTCACGCACCTCTCAGGCTGAGTCCCCCTGTCCTCCTCCTCAGACCTGGCCTGTCCCGGCCGACCGCAGGCCCTGCAGACCCCCTCGCCTCCTCCTCAGACCT
>NW_010256564.1:0-24585 GCF_000690775.1 Eurypyga helias
AACCTTCTTGGGCCCCCTCCCCGGGATGCCGGCTTCTCCCCTCGGGCTGTCCCCTCTCCCGTAGAGGCCTCCGGCTGAGTGGAAAGTAATTTCAAAGGGTCCCCCTGGACTGGTGATTTCCCTGATTCAGGTTTTGTTGAGAATTAGCTTAGGTGTCGTCTGGTGCGTGACATCCCTAGGAGATCTGGAGAAAAGCCATCTTTTTAACCAGTTTCTGCAAGTACCCAGGCCGTTGAACTACAACAAAGAGGAGAAGGCCTGAGATTTGTTTTTACAAAATCACAATGAGAACAGCAGTACTGATTCTCCTCCCAGAGCCGAAGGAGATGCATCAAGGAATGAACAGCTAAATGATTCTCTTTACTCTTCCATCCGTTCACGTAACAATCGTGGGAGTTACTTCCAAGATAAGGCTAGAGGAGTATATATATATATTTTTTTTTTAACCTTTTGTGTGTGTGTGATGGAGAGCATGTGTGCACATGGCATGCTCCGTAAGTGGGTCACGGTGAGAGAGTTGTGACGCTGCAGCAGCAGCGTAGGCCGAGCCCACCACTGTCTCCTCACCACAGCGAAGCTTCGGGTGGCCGGGGGCTCTAACCCAAGTGGGACATGCAAGGCGTGCTGCAGTTTTCAGTGGGATGTGGCAAGGCACGATGGGAGCTTGGTTACAGTTGTACATGAAGTCATCTCAGTGTAGGTAGGGCTTGGATGTGGGGAATTTTGCCGTTTGTGCCTTTATTTTTCCAGAGAAGCATCAGAGTTTTGCTGCGTGAGTATTCGGTTCATGCCCCTGTTCCCAGATAAACAGATGTACTGTTCTTTCTTCAGGACTAAGCAAAGGACTCTCTTACCCATTTCTTTTTCATAAGGATGGCTTTTTGAGTTTTCCCCTTTTTTTCCAATTTTCCTTTTTTTTGGTGAGAGCTGAGAAACTGACAGTCTCTGTGGCATATTACAGCGCTTTCTTCTAGGGAACTCTATTTTTAAAGTTGCACTCTGTAAAATGTGACAGCTCGTCTATTTCTTTTTATTTCATCTTGATTACCTTGCTAGACCTATTGAGTCAGGGATCTGTAATGTGGCAAGACTGGTGCAGTGTCTGCGTTGCTTCTCTTGACGGTACTCGAGATTTATGGAGAATACCCATTTTTATTTTGCGAGGTTATTTTATTTCTGACAGCTTAATGCCGTTTCTTCCATGAATAGGTATATTTTTTATCTGTTCTTCCACTTGAGGATATTGCTTTGACTTTCATAAAACCAACTAAGTCTCTGAATAAATAAGTAAAAAATGTAATTTGTAAGAACTACCTTTACAAGCAGAATTAGGTGTCTTTCAGAGTTGTATTAATTCTGGATCTATGTGAAGCTGACATAGACCCAAGCCAAGTAAAATACGTAGGTGTTTAGTTCTTTTCAGAGGTGTAAAACCTGGGTTTAGGTGCCTGGGGTTTTTAAGTACCTGAAGGGGCTACAAGGAACCTGGGAGGGGCCTTTTTACAAGGGCCTGTAGTGACAGGACAAGGGGGAACGGGTTTAAATTGAAAGTGGGGCGGTTTAGATTAGATATCAGGAAGAAGTTCTTCACAGAGAGGGTGGTGAGGCACTGGAACAGGTTGCCCAGAGAAGCTGTGGATGCCCCATCCCTGGAAGTGTTCAAGGCCAGGCTGGATGAGGCTTTGAGCAACCTGGTCTAGTGGAAGGTGTCCCTGCCCATGGCAGGGGGGTTGGAACTGTTTGGTCTTTAAGGTCCCTTCCAACCCAAACTATTCTGTGATTATTCTATGATTCTGTCATAGTGCAGAAGAGCAGTTCTTTGCCTTACAGTACCACAGAGCTTAGGGCGCTTGCCGAGGAATTTGAAGGCGTTTGCTGTGGCGCTCACAACAAGAAGCTCTGCTATTTCTCTTGTCAAAGGACAGTGTCTTTGGTACAGGCGCGTGTGGCATACCTTCCTTCGTGTGGCTGAACCTTGGGCCCCTGTGCTGACCCACTGCTCAGAAGGAGAGCAAGCAGGAAAAAACGTGGTGTTTTAACATGTACTGGTTAGAATGCTCAAAACTTGAGGTGATTTCAGGAAATTTTTAGGTGTTTTTTTTTCTTTGTCCATGGACAAATGCCTCGGTGCCTTTTTGGACTGCAGATTTTGATTTAGGCACCTCTGTCATTTTAGACAGTTTAATTAAATCCTGTTTTAAATGCTGCATGCTGTTCTGGTCCTCTTTTCACATCAAATTTCTGTGGAGGTGAGGTCTGTGGCCTAGTGGAGCACTTTTAAAGTCTTTGGTCCTGCACAGGGGCAAGAATTCTGTACATCAATTTGTTGGCTTCAGCCAATAAATTATTTGGGTGTTTGGAACAAGTACGAAAGCCGAAATCTGTGTCCTTTCTTAGACTCGGTTTTGAAGACCCTTGTGCCTGGGAAGCATCTTCAGGTTGTGCAGACCCTTCGCTTTGCAGCATATTGTACCCCTGTAGGTGACAAGGCCTTGCCAGTTCAGTTCACTGCTGTCGCAGCTGAAGGTCTGCCGGGCTGTCACTGCTGGTGGCAGAGTCCTTATGAAACTGCGCTGTCGTGAGCACCACAGAGGCTCGTCCGGTTTAGCATCTTGTCGCCTGGAATCTGGGAGCAGCAACGCAGAGATGGCATCGATGGGCTTGTTCTGGAAGCGGGGAAGTAGTGGTGGCAGCTTCTGGGTCTCGTTGGTGAAGAGGGTAGGATGATGGAGAGCCTCAGTCCTGGAGACAGTGAGGAATTTGGGGAGAGGATAGGGTAGAGAAAGTTCTTGCATGAACCATAAGGAGTAGGACTTTGTGGTGGAGTGGTGGTCAGGTGGGTGATGAAAGCAGGAAGCGGAGCGAACGAATGCCAGTTCTTCCAGTAGCTAGTGGTGAACTGGCACTTCAAGCTGGTTGAGTCCCAGCTGATCAGAGGCTAATACATATGGTAACAGAACCCTCAACAGAACGGGCAGAAACAGTGTCTTGATTTTTCCCAGAGAGCTGGACAGTGAAGGCTAGCTTCTTGTGTGTGTTGGCCGAGGAGAGAGGCAGTTTATTGCCCACAGCCCTCCTCCTCCTCCAAAAAAAAATCTCTAAATTGCTGCCATAATCTTAGTTACAAACTGAGGAGTAGCATGGCTTTGTGCGGATGGTGGGAGTGTGCTGTAGTTAGAAGCTGGAGAGCTGAAACGAGCAGGCAAGGAGGTAATGACCATAACATAGGCACAGGCACACAAGAAGTTGGAGAAGCAGCAACAGAAAAGAGACTAACCACTGAAGGCAACATAGAAAAGATGGCTAGGAAAGGCATGTGTAATAGACTGGCTAGGTGTATATGAATAGGTGGAAGTAAACCAGACTGGGTAGGAATAATTCTTGCTGAAAAGACTGTACAGAATGTTACTCTGTTCTTGTTCCTGCGGCGTGGCAGAAGTTGATTGCCATCGGTCAGTCTGCGTCTTGTATCTGAGGCTCGGAAATGAGTTTCTTCTGCTCTTGATGCTGAAAGGAAGCATCTGTGTGACGAGCGGTTCCTGTTAATAGTGGATGCTTCTGACAGAAATGCTTGGCAGTCAGAATAAATGTGAGGAGATTTATATCCAACTGGACACCCCAATGATTTGTTAGCGCAGCTGCCTTTAAAGTATAGGGGCCATTCAACTGAACATCACACAGATACGGGATCCCTTGGAAAACTATTAGGCTGCCGATGCTTTTCCTCCAGTTTAATTGCTGGCTATATTTCTTCCTCAACTTGCAAAAATACATTTTCTCATACAGGTGGTTAGCTGCAAAGAGTTGAGAAAAGCTGAGCTGGGAAAAAAAGGTGAAGTCTAGAAAATACTTTCTACAGGTTATGGTTGTAGGTTTGTGTTTTGGAGTAATTGTGGATTTTTTCTTTTGTCTAGCAGCTTCCCCCATGAAGATTTAATTCATGAAAATGTTAGTTGACATAATTCTAAAAAGGTTGTGATTCATATGGAAACCTTGGGCAGAACCTTAATGTTTTGTCTAGGACTGTTATGAAAGTATCACAAGAACGGGGAGAATTTTTCCTGTCGTGTTTGGAGGAAGGAGGATCGCATCTCCCATGTGCAGAAACACGCAGGAATGTTCTGTTGCTGGTTCTGCACTTAGGGAAGTAGTTGGGTGAAGTGCAAGGGAGCAGTACAAGTTTGTTAGATCACATTTTATCCAGCCAGGTTTGCCTGATCCTAATTGTAATGCACATGTATCAGCAGCAAAATCTAGATCTCCATTTCAGGTTTTAGTGAGTATTTTAACTTTCTGGTCTTGTTTGGTTCTTTTGTTAAGAAGATTGAACTCTTCAGTCGTTGCTATGCTCTGAAGAAAAGCTGACATTCTGCTCAAAGAAGTTTGGTAGAATATGACATTCGGTAATTTTTGAGAACCGTTGATATTTTTTCATTCAAAAGCAAATAACTACTTTGTCTTGGGGCAGGAGTTCTTAAACTATTCACACATCTGGGGTTTGAAGACATGTGGTGTTACATTCTGGAAGCAGTTTACATTGATGATTTCAATTCCTGAAGTGACATAAGAGTAACTTCCTCCTGACTGCCCAAGTGTAGACACAGGGGACATCAAAAGCCGTGTATGTCTCAGATTAGTAACTGTCTACCTTTAACTTACCGTATCGAGCTTTACTGATTTCACAGCGCTGTGTTCTCCACCATCCAAAAAGGCTCGAATGTGAACTTGTCTAGTCTTAATTTTTTTCTTTGTAAAATTACTAGGAAATCATATTTTCATATACCTTTATCAGCTGCTTCTGTGTGTGTGGAGCTGTGGCGTTTTGAGACATGGACCTGGAGTGTTGGAGCTCACACTCCTCTTATTCACAGCCTGGATGTTTGGTGTTCTAGGATAGTATTTCTGGAATCCCAAACAGTGAAATCTGCTCTTAAAGTCGAGAGGTGTTACCTGTTACCTTCCATGCGCCCACCATGTCTGTTTTTCAGTGAACAGGCAGAGGGAACCTTCACAGCATAGTATGAGTTAAATAACCTTTCTTCTTTATCTTCTACAGACCCTGTGACTGATGAGAGTTAAAGGCCATGGATGAAGATGGGCTTGAATTGCAGCCACATGAGCCAAATGCATTTTTTGATCCAACAGGTCTGTCAGGAGATAATATGTAGATAAGAGTGTTCACATTAGATATTATTGTCCGTTTGTTGTTTTGGGTGTTTTTTGTGGGTCTGTTGGGGTTTTGTTTGTTTGTGTTCTGTGCTGCATCAATGCTTTCGTGTAGAGTAGTCGCTTTCGATTTTTGTTTTTTATTACTCAGCGATATGAATGAGCTACTGTTCTGTCAAGTAACGGTTGTTTGGATATTGGGGGAGAATCTAAAAATAAAAGTTCAAGTAAAATAGATGCCATTTCAATTATTAACCACGTCATCTGAGTTAGTTTTACAATTTAACTGCTGTTTTAATTGTGTTTTTCAGGAGCTGACGCAGGACATATGGATGGAGATCAGATTGTTGTGGAAGTACAGGAAACAGTATTTGTTTCAGATGTAGTTGACTCAGACATAACAGTGCATAATTTCGTTCCTGATGATCCAGATTCTGTAGTAATCCAGGATGTCATTGAGGATGTTGTTATCGAGGATGTTCAGTGCCCAGATATCATGGAGGAGCCAGACGTGTCTGAAACTGTCATTATTCCTGAACAAGTGCTGGACACAGACGTAGCCGAGGAGGTTTCTTTGGCTCATTGCACTGTCCCAGATGATGTTTTAGCTTCTGACATAACAGCAGAAGCAATGTCTATACCAGAACATGTACTGACAAGTGAGTCAATGCATGTACCTGAAGTTGGACATGTAGAACATGTAGTTCATGATAACATTGAAGAAGCAGATATTGTCACTGATACTCTGGGAACAGATGTTGTTTCTGAAGAAGTCTTGGTGGCAGACTGTGCGTCAGAGGCAGTCATCGATGCCAATGGAATCCCTGTGGAACATCAAGACGAAAAGGGCAACTGTGAAGATTACCTGATGATTTCCCGTAAGTGTCTGGTTAAAGCCATCAAAGTTCTTATGATACGGGCCTGGGTGGTGCTTGAAACACCTGGTGCAGGGCTTGGGACAGTACCAAAACCAGATTTTCAGTATTATTTAATGAAATACAGATTGCACAGATGTGCTCAAATGGGGGTATTTTTCACAGATTTCACAGAATGGTAGGGGTTGGGAGGGACCTCTTGATCATCTAGTCCAACCCCCCTGCCAGAGCAGCATCACCTAGAGCAGAACTTTTAGGAACATATACCAGCTCAAAATTTCAGTGAAACTAATGGAGAGAAATACTAGGAAATGCATGTCTAATTAGAAATTATTTCCGTAGCATTTTACAGCATATGAACGAAAGAGTAAGAATTCCAGTAAGTTAAGTGCCATATAGTTAGTAAGTACTGGAAGAAAATCAGTGTGGCATGGTTTGAAAACGCAGGTATATGCAGGTTACTCAGATGACTGCCGAGACATTAAGAAAACAAAATACTTCATGGAAAAGGGAACATAAAAAACCCCTGGGGTTTTGCGGGTCCTAATCACGATGTGTTATCCTTGTCTTGTTTTTTTGCTAAGCCCCCACCCCTTCCACCCCATTTACAGTTAGATACAGACAACAATATGCTTTTTTTTGTTGTTAGGATGTGTTTTCTTCTCTTGGTGGAGCAATGGAGGGAGGTATGCTGCTGACAAAAGGAGTGTAGCTATTGCTGCTCATAGCTGAGAAGCAACTGTGAATATCCTAATCTCCCTTAAAAACAGAGGCACAATCAGTTTGAGTCATATTTCAAAAGGCTTAAAGTAGAGGGTGGAGAAAAACACAGGATATCATCAATCCTTTTTCTTCTGAGGATAGCCATTTGTGCAAACTAGAGCTTACTCCAAGTGTGTTGCTTACAGTGCTTACTCAGTGCAGCACCTGGGAACATCAGAGCTTCGCTGCTGAACATTTGTTTGTTGTAGAAATAGAAAAGCTTTCTTAGGCTTGTTTTTTAATTGCCATTTCAGACACTTCAGTTTTGTCTAGCTTTAAGTGACTCCATTGATGAGGCATACTTCATGCTCTGCTTCAGTTACCTTTTTTATTCCTTTTGACACTTTTTTTTAATGTATAACTTGTTTTAATTTTATATTCTGTACTTACGGATTTTAATGTTGCTTCTCCTTACCTAGGATCACTGCATTTCTTAATTTATCATCTCTTGAGTTCCTTGAGTAACCTTGTGCAGCCATGTTTTGAGTTTATATGAGGTACAGTTAATTCTCTATTATCTGGGAAAACAATGAAATGGGATAATGCAAAATATAAATAACAGAAAATAATGTTAAATTAAGCTGCAGGATCAAACTGAGGTGAAATAGATCAGGGATATTGCTCTCCAAAATAGTATTTATCCAAACTGTAAAGGGCACTCTGTGCACTGTGGTACAGATTCAACCTTCTGATTCTGGGCCTTAGATCGAATGGAAGCAGCTCAGATGCTTCTGCACCTGCAGCATAGTTAGGCAACGAAGTGGATAATCCACCTATGGATTATTGAGGCCTGACTGTGTAAAGACTCTAGTGGGGATCCTTACCTGTTTCTTATCCCTGCCTGTAGCTTTTAAAGATGCTGTTGCTCTCTGCTCACCCTTGCCTTGCAGGTTGTCATCCTGCAGCATGGGCAGCAAGCAGTAAGTCCTCTGAGGCTGCTGTCATAGGAACACTCTGCAAACCATGTCCACATCAATTCACATGAGAGGGGTGGTAGATACCTGTCCCATTCAACCGCTGCCAGTAGCTGTATGAGGGCAGAATGTCTTGGCAGGTGCCATATTGCATGATCCCTAAAATACCCACCCAGCTAGGAAGTCAGCTGGTAAGATAGATGTACCAGTCAACAGGTGGTAACTGGCAGAAAACACAGAAATTGCATTGTTCAGTTGTACTGGAATATTCTCCATTTCAGTTATGTATTTCTGCAGTTTCATACTTTATTTGATATTAAAATGCCTCTTGATAGTCTTGCAATACACTTTATTTACATTCAGAACCTTAAATAAGCCATCATTTAAAACAATTCTTATGCTACAAAACAGGCATCCTTCCTATTTGTGGTTGAAACGTTAAGTATGCTCCACAGTTCATTTTAAAGGGAAGTTCCCGATTACCACCTACCGTGTTTAAACCCTGCGTAACAAGTTCTTCTGGTTATGAAGTCAGTCTAGTGCTTTTCCATCAAGTAAAGGCTGTCTTGCCAGAGAGTCTCTTCGATGTATGGAAATCACTATTTGAATTAATTTTGGGGTGGTGGGTGTGGGTTGGTTTTTTTTTTGGCATTGTCAGTAGATATGTTTATTGATCCTTTGGTCTCAGTTCATCGATTGAACTTGGTATGAGGTGGTTTTTAAAAGGCAGTAACATCAGCCTAGTGTTTGATTTTTCATTGTAACCTGTAAATTCATGCTTGATTCTGGAAATCTTCCTCAACTGCTGGGGCAGATGTTGGAATGTAATTTTGTCTGCCATTACAGTAGCCAGATGTAGCTGCTTCCCAGGTCTGGGAGCTGGACTGTGTCCTTCAGGATGCTTTTGCGTGTCTTCTTTTATCTAGTCACTTGAAAAGCAGGGGGATGACACTCTGTTCTTTCTGTTGTAGGTTTCTCAGGTTGCATTCTTCCGTGGAAGTTACTGGCAAAATCTTTTGGCTGTCTTGTTCCTATCTTGTGGCTCTCCCTAAGTGTTTCCATTTTTTTTCCTAATGAACCGTGTCTATGTAGATTTTCTTCAAATAAGATCATTTTCTTCATTTTATCCTCAAAATACCTATTTTAGAATGACTAATCCATGTGTACTTATTTTAAATGTTGTGTTTCTACCTTCCTTCTTGGTTGCAGACTGGTTTGTCTTTTCAAAGAGTACAGTCCCTGTAGGTTTCGGTCTGTGACTTTTCTTCAGTAAACTCAGTATTTTAAGATTTCTTTTCCCATGTAGATTTAATTTAGCTTCCGCATTGATACGACTTTGGTTTTTTTCATTTCCAAGATAATGTTTCTTGGTCCTGTCTTACATTAGCACTTACCTTTTGATGTGCTCACCCTTTTTTTCTTGGATACTTTGCCTTCAAGCTTCATCTTTGGTCTGTGGTGGATTTGGGACACTTACAGGAGAGCAGAATCAGATAGTCATTCAAGGCAAACTGCTACTAGTTCGTAGCTTGCAAAGGATTCAAGGAGGTTCGATATATCAGTTTTTCTTTCACATATGCCGTAACAAGCCAGTTCATGAGTTTGATCAGGAAAGGATAAACTGTGTTCCAGCTCACACTGGTACTAATTATTTGGTAGCAAATATTAAGACTTGGAAAATCATTTCTCCATAAGTGAGACAGTAATGATGAGATTAGCTAGTGTTGGTCAAAACAACAACAAAAGCCCAGCATTTACTAACCAAGGAAAAAGCAATGCCTTAAATCTGGCCATAAGATGGAAATTAAGATTATGGCTTGCCTGATTTTGTTTGATTTGGCAAAGTAAGACACATCCTCTGGCACTGATACACTCCTATTTAATTGCGGTAAAAATGGTGAGGCACGAAGGAGGTTTGACAGAGGGGGTCTGGAGAGAGTGAAAGGTAGCCTCAAAGTTTAAGCTGCAATTTGAGGAAGTTGTATGATGTTTGCAAATACAGGGGCTATGTTATGTCCATCCATATCCTTACTTTGCTCCAAGTTAGACATGTCTTTCGTGTGTTGTATCTGAATTAACACTTTTCATGACAGGAGTCAGAACCCAGGGTAGTCAAAGACAAGAAAGTATTGATTGTATCTTTTCATAGGTCTAGGTGAGACCTATCTTTGCTCATCCTTTTGGATGTTTTAAGTCAAAAGCAATGGGGTACTGGTGGATGAGAAGCTGAACATGAGCCGGCAGTGTGCGCTGGCAGCCCAGAAAGCCAACCGTATCCTGGGCTGTATCCAGAGAAGTGTGGCCAGCAGGTCGAGGGAGGGGAATCTGCCCCTCTACTCTGCTCTTGTGAGACCCCACCTGGAGTGCTGCGTCCAGCTGTGGAGCCCTCAACATCAGAAGGATATTGACTGGTTGGAGCGAGTCCAGAGGAGGCCCCGAAGATGCTCAGAGGGCTGGAGCACCTCTCCTATGGGGACAGGCTGAGAGAGTTGGGCTTGTTCAGCCTGGAGCAGAGAAGGCTCCGGGGAGACCTGCAACGGGCCTACAAGGAAGCTGGGGGGGACTTTTTACTAGGGCCTGTAGTGACAGGACAAGGGGTAATGGGTTTAAATGGAAAGTGGGGAGGTTTAGATTAGATATCAGGAAGAAGTTCTTCCCGGAGAGGGTGGGGAGGCACTGGTTGCTCTGGGTTGCCCAGAGAAGCTGTGAATGCCCCATCCCTGGAAGTGTTCAAGGCCAGGCTGGATGAGGCTTTGAGCAACCTGGTCTAGTGGAAGGTGTCCCTGCCCATGGCAGGGGGGTTGGAACTGGATGGTCTTTAAGGTCCCTCCCAACCCAAACCATTCTGTGATTATTCTAGAAAATTGCTGCACTGAGAGGATGTTCAGAGGCATAGGCACTCTTGCTCATGTGTAATGGTAATGGCATTAGAACCAAAACATACCAGATTTCTGTTTTCTCAGAGGTTAGGAAACCTGCTTTGCCATTTAAAAAGTAACTGGATGGTAAAAATAACTTCTTCAGTGGACTAGGCATTCTCTGCTATTACGTGAAGTACAAGTAACGTGTTTCTATCACAAATAATGAAGTCTGTCTCAGGAGTACAGCATGCTTTTAATCTGTTTCAGGGAAAAAAATAGTTATCACTGTACTTTTTCATTAAGAATGGTTAAATAGG
This sequence comes from Eurypyga helias, assembly GCF_000690775.1. Lineage (NCBI taxonomy): Eukaryota > Metazoa > Chordata > Aves > Eurypygiformes > Eurypygidae > Eurypyga > Eurypyga helias. The sequence goes on from NW_010256564.1 coordinate 10,896, forward strand.
GTTGTTTATTTTGTAAGCAGGCAAGTATCCCATGATACACATTTTTTTAGCAGCAGAGAGAATCGTTCGGGAACATAAAGGATGACAGAACTGATGGTTCTTGTCTAATTGCTCCGTAGACAGATTTAAGATGTGTTAATCCAGTGCAGAGACAGACTTTTTCGTAGGAGGTTTGTAAGAATTGTTTCAATTTGTTATTTAGCAATGAGCCGTGTGTACATGAGTAAGATGGAAGGTTTCTTGGTGCCTAAGTGACATCTCTCTTTTACAATCCTTTGATTTTCCTCATATAGTTGCACATAGAGGAGGAACCGTAGGAAAGAATAAATGTAAAAGCTTATGGAAGCCATTAAAACAATAAAAGTTACAGGCACTTGCACTTTTCTTGTTAGGAGTACAAGACCGCAAGGCTACGAAGTCTGTATCTGCTGGTCCATTAAATATTGGATATAAAAAACTAAAACCAGCTTCTTGGGGAAAGCGTATGTGTTGGCATTAAACAAAAGATGCGCCGTTTCAGCAGATGTGGAATCCGAGGCTAGCATTTATGCCCCTCTGTGGGCAAACTGGCCGCAGCTGGGGTTTAAATGTTGGTTTTGTTATCAATGCACAGGAGCTTGTTTCTGTCCCAAAAATGCCATTGGACATATTTTAATAGAAGGGTAAAGATACATGAGGTAATTATTGGTTGGACATTGCAGTTGGTAGCATTAATATGATTTCTTTATTGGATGTAATATTTTTAGGAGACAAATGCTGTCATCATGATAGAACACATTTAAAGAAATCTGTTATTGATGTTGCCTGCATCTTTTATTTCTCTGCTTCATTCTTTATTCCTTTTTTTTGTCTGTTGGTCTCTTTTTGTTGATTTCCTTGTAACACAAACTGAAGCTAGACAGGCTTTAAATATGCTACATCTTTCATGTTGTGTGACACCTTTCTCATCTGTGCTTTTAACAAAAAATCAAGCATTGCCTTTCTATGGAAGCAATTGCTGTGACGTTAGAGATGCACGTGCTTTTTTAGCCATTTCCTGCAGCTCATAGTGTACAAAGAGCAGGCTCCTCTAATCGCTGAAGCCTCTGAAGAGTGTCGGCGAGCTCGCTTCTTTTTAACTTGGAGAATTAGTCTGAATCCACTTGTTTACTGAAGTAGAGTTACCAGCTTAGAATCATAGAATCACAGAACGGTTTGGGTTGGAAGGGACCTTAAAGACCATCTAGTTCCAACCCCCCTGCCATTGGCAGGGACACCTTCCACTAGACCAGGTTGCTCAGCTTGTGTGTGCATGTGTGTGTGTGTGTGAATAAGACCTTAAAAGTTTTTAGTGTTCAGTTAGTATCTCACTAAACAGAGGCACAAGGTATGGCAGCACTGGAACAATGCTAGTCTGAACTTTTTTCTAGCATGTGGCTTGTGATTAGTGTAGTAACTGCCCAAGGCCTCTACTTGAAAGGCAGTGATCTCTTACAAGCTTAACTAATACTTTTAAGTACTTTTGGGTTTTTTTGGGGTGTTGTTTTTTTGTTTTGTTTTATTTCAAAGAGGAACAGTGCAAGATAAGCTCAGTCATGCATGGTATTTGTGGGATCCCTTGATAGGCTGTGAGTTTGAATGAAAAATGCGAGCATTGTCAGAGTTCCAACTTCCAGCATTGATCAGTCAAGTATTTATGAATATCATCATCTCTGGTTGTGAGACTGGGACACGTGGAGAATGCAGAAACATTGGAGAAAGCATTAAATGAAATCAAATTCCATTAATGCTGCTGCAGCATCAATGAATCGGTATAGATAAGTGGTTCTGTAGCCATAGGACAAAATACCACGGAACCAGTGTTGTGTGTGATAGATACCCATTCTCTTTCACCTCATTTGTCTCGTCTGCTGATTTTCATCTTTTTTTCTACCTTTTTCTTTCCACCCTACTATTGTTCTTGTTACCTGTTTGCTACGATACTGCAGATACTATTACTTTTCAAGGCCTCAGGGTCTTCAGTTTCTTCTGGTATTGCCACTTGTCAGGAGTGAAATTTTTTTCCTTTTGGATGAGAAAGGTGTGCCTAATATTCCTATGCATCCATTTCCTCACAGTGTAATGGCAGTGTTAAAAATACTTAAACCAGTTGTTGCAGTTTGAAACCATTGCTGAATATAGAGGGAAATCTGGGATAAACAAACTCTGAATTGTGTTAACGATTATTTTAAATCACGTTTTGATTAAATGATGAGTTTGAGCCTTGGAGAACTTAGTTCAAAGAGTAAATGGAGCATGTTTTTAAGATCAGAATTCTTCCGTTGTGTGAATGTTAGCAGTGGATGCTTAGGTTTTGTTTTGGTTAAAAGAAACCAGCCAGCCTATTTCACATGGGAGCACGTAGGTTTGTTTTCTCTGTGATTGCTTGGGCCATGATCTTCCTTCCTTGAGTATGTTCCAGCATCAGTTGAGCTTGGTGGCAGACTTCTCCTTTGGCTTCAGCAGTGTGAAATCAGTCTACGCTGATTTGAAAGCCTTCCAAGTACACGTGTGTGACACCGGAAGCAGCCAAGTTAAAAGGAGAACAGCCACATGCATTTAGTGAAGGAACGGAAGCACGTTCGTTTTCTTGTTGTCCGAGTTCTAGTGACGTTGGGTGTTCTGTGCATAGGCCAAGGAGTTTGGGAAGGTCTGCTTGGTAACCAAACGGACGTACTGCTGTCAACCTCGTCAACACGATTCCAAAGAGCATTTAAGGTTTTTTCCTTCTGAAATGCTGTGTTGTGGGGTTTCAGCTACAAGAAGTTACCTTGTCCCATGACCCAGAAACATTCTGTACCGCCTGAAACATTCTGTACCGCAGCCATTGGTCGTGAGCTTGGTGTTAAGAGTTTTTAATGGGTTTTCTGCTGCTCTTTTGGGGAGGAGAGAGATAGACAAATATATTTTAGTGCTTCATAATTTAATGTTACTCATATTTCTTTGTGACTCATGATGCCTGATTGAGAAATTGTACTGAAATACAGTTGTGTTTGATACATGAGGCGGGACGCGTGCTAGTTTATCTAATTTGAAGGCTACTTTATTGACTTTGTGGCAGGAAAATAACATTAGTAATGTTTTGAGCTTTTGGGGTTTTTAAAGTAGATCTTGAAACACACGGAAGATTTGCGGTTACCGAGTAGTTAAGCTATGAGTTAGTTACGAGGGTAGTTTGGTGAGTGCCAGTAAGCCGCGCACAGACTTTATTAAGTACTTTGTGTGTGCTAGGCATGGTAGTTAAAAATTCTTCCTGGGGCAGTTCTTACGCTTCCTTTAGCATAAATTTCACACCTTGTTGCCATGAATTGCATGTGTATGTGGCTCTGAGGGAGCCAAGTCAAACCTCCCAAAGTGACTTCAGGAACAATAAAGCCCCAAATTACAGAAGTTAACCGTCTCGTTAAGAATTCTTGAATAACTTCAACCCTTGAGAAACTTCGGAGGATCCTGCAATGGGGGCGTTCTCTGAAGGTCTCAGGAGGCTGGATTTGGGGTTTGTGAATGCATATTTGGTATTTATTTCTTGAAAACCCACGCTTGGTACAGTAAGACGGTGTGTGCGTGCATCTGCCTGTGTCGAGTACGCCTTAAAAATGAGAAATGCCTTCCTCATAACGCTGGCCGTTCGCCATGGTTGTGTGGGAGGCCTAGGCAAGTTACGGCAGCTCGAACTGCAGCATGGTGTCGGCAGGCTTCTGAAGGAAGGAGAACAGAATTGGAGGCGATAGTAAGGAGAGCATGTAGGGCTGCAGGTCCTTTGCGGCAAGAGCGCCACAAACAATCGGTGGAATAGGTTCCCAGTGCTGCATCATCAGAGCAGCGCTTGGAGAGTGGGCTCGATTCCTGGGCTGTTGGGTGGATAAGTGGAAGGTTTTTTTCCTGTATAGTTTTCATTTTGTTTCCTCTGTGGTCAGGTAAAGAAGCATCAGTAACACGGCTTTGCCAGGAACCAGGTCTGGGGGGCAGAAGTAGTGTGGCTCGCATTAGAGGCAGGGTTGAGCAACAGATGATGCTTTTTGGGATAAAAACAGTTCGTAGCTTATTAGTTGTGAAGGAGAAAGCAATTAAAACTGACAGTAAGTGAAATTATGCCGCAGAGTAAGTACTAACGTGCAGTTTCTTCCTACCATGGTCTTGGTGCAGGTCACTGTTGCCCTATTAGCGTTGCCTGGTGCGGTGCTCGTATCATATTGCTGCACTTGCAATACTCTTGCACTTCCCTGTAACTGGAAGATGTGGCTTGAATTTATTTCTGTGTTTATTGTCGTCGTTCTGAAGGGTATGAAAGAAATACTTATGGGTAGGTTCTTTATCACAATGTAATTGTAAGCTGCTTCCAGATTTGAGTAATAACGTAATAAAGTCTTTCATGTCTGTCTGTCTGTATATGACTGGATAATTGTAACAACTTGTTTTTGTAGTGGATGATGCTGGTAAGATAGAACACGAAGGTTCTGCTGAAATTACCATGGAGGCAGAGTCAGAAAGTGGCTCTTGTAAAGTGGATGGCATTTGTCCAGAAGTCATCAAGGTCTATATATTCAAAGCAGATCCTGGAGAAGATGATTTAGGTAAAATAACGCTCATTTTAGAATACTCCAACCTGACATTGGAAATTTTGTGTAATTAGAGACTGTTGGTTTCTCTCAAGTCACCTGTAAAGAGCTGTGGGTCTGAATGTTAGAGAGTTACAAATTCTTCGGTTTTCTGCAGTTTAGCATAGAATAGGAACAAAGTGTATTTAAAATCTTTTGCTCTGGTCTTCCTAATCAGGGGGCACAGTAGACATTGTGGAGAGCGAGCCGGAGAATGACCACGCAGTTGGATTACTTGATCAAAATAGCAGTATTCGTATCCCAAGGGAGAAAATGGTTTACATGACTGTAAATGATTCTCAGCATGAAGATGAAGACTTAAGTAAGTAGGTGGCTTTCGTTTGGGAACGGGGATTTTCATTTTCAACAGTGCAGTGTTCCTATTAATTTTTTCTTGGCCTCTTTTTCTCTTAGATGTTGCAGAAATAGCTGATGAGGTTTATATGGAAGTGATTGTAGGAGAGGAGGATGCAGCAGTGGCCCATGAACAGCAAATTGATGACAGCGAAATTAAAACTTTCATGCCCATAGCTTGGGCAGCAGCTTATGGTAGGTAATGTTCAAAGAATTCTTCCTGGTGACACTGTCTATCGCAAAATGTCGGGGAATGTTTTTTGGAGGGTAGTGGAAAATCTGTGCTTTTATGGTGTGTGGTTTTTTTTTTAAACTGAAACTTTAAAGAATCGTTTCTTGGCGAAATGAGCCTTAACATTAAAAAGTGAAGAAGAGAGAAGCTGTTAAGGCAGGCTGCTTCTTATTCCTGTTTTAACAGGCATTTTCCCTCATATTTCTGTGATGTAGAAGGGAAAGCACATGAGCTTTCAGCTGAAAAATTGCATCTCAAGTACATCTGTCCTTCACAGTTTTAGGACTCAGGAAGAGCTGGCTTGGGAATAGAACCGAGTATTTTTATTGGAGGGTAAAAAAAAACCCAAACCCAGATGGGAATATGTGAGATTCAGTGTTGCAGTGCAGAACAACACTGACCTCTAGCTTGATTGGAATGCTTGCTAGAAGGAACATGCAAATATGTGATCTCACTAATGGAAATAATTAATTGATTAACAGAAAAGAAGCTGGAGGGAGACATCTTAAAAATAGAGCAGAACCTTGGGAGTATTCCCAGCGTGCAGAGACATTTTCCTCGATCGTCACTATCTGAGCATCAGTTGGTGCACAAACCGGTTTCCAAAACTTAACGTCGGCAGGTGGACCAGAATCTCTTTTTAGGAATGTTCCCGTGTTGCCCCTTTTTCCTTCTAAACGTGATTTGAATAAAGGAAGCAGAAGAAGTAGTGGAGGATAAAACTTGGGTTATCTGCCCGGACGAGGTGGATTGTGGCAATGGTGCCGGCAAACAAATGGCAGGGAAGTGGCGAGAATGCGATGGGGGCTGGAATCACGGATGTAAGTCAGGGGAGGGCGAGATTTCAGGGGGCAGCAGCGTGTGTTAGGAGTTGTTTAGGAGATAGGTGGTAGTGCACCCAGAGCCTTCTCTTTGGCCATGGGCTAGGGAGCACAGTTGCAGTGGAGAGGAAAGGAGAAAAGCCAGGTTGAGTAGGAATTAAAAATGAAATTGAATGGACTCGAAACAACAGTTGTAGCCTGAACATTCAGTGTTTTTTGGAGGAGGAGGAGAGAATTGAGCAGAGTGCATTAAGAACAGAAAGATGGAACTGAAAGGAGAACTTAAGGATGTGGGAAACGGTGGAGTCATTGCATGGTCAACAGCAAGCACCCCAACATGCAAGGTGAGAGGTGGTGGGGAGAGAAGAAATAATGAAACAGGAAGGCATGAAAATGGCAGAGGTTTGCCACCTGCACTTCTGGGAACTCTTCTCCCCTTAAAGAGGGTTTAAGAGCTGATAACAAATGTAACATTTTAAGGTGCCATCGTTTTGTTGTTTGCATAGGCCAAGTCCCACTGTGCTTTACATTCCGGAAAGTTTTTGCAATTTTATTCTAGTCCTGGAAAGTGTTTGGGCCCGTTCTCTGTAATACTGCGGAAGGATTCCTCGTGCACCTGTTGCAAACCGTACTTTCTGCTTGCCAGCGTGAAATGGGTTTTTGTTTTCAGCGTTTGTCACTTGCCGCATTTGCCGTTCAACACTTGAGCCAGCGTGTAGATCAGAATATTTAGGCTCTGCACGTGCCTGTTCCTGGCTTTGTACCTTCTTACTTTAATCATGAATATTCATTCTCGGCCCTCTACCAAGGGAACAGCTATTGAGCATCTTGCACTTTCTTCCCCTTCCATCTTCCTGTCTTGTGTGCTTTGCTTTCACTACAGACTGTTGCCTTCTGTTGATTCAAGTAAATACTTAACAACCAAATTTGTTATTAACACTTACTTATGCCATTAACTCGCCTTTCCTAATATATAGATGTATTTACTTGTAATTTTCATGTTTGTTTTACATCCAGTGATGCCATTTGTATATTATACATGAAGCTGTATGAGGCAGATTGTTTCCTTCTTTCTATTATACAATACTGAGCATGTTCTTTCTCCCCAGTAAAAAGAATTTGTAAGTGTTAAAGCATCAGGTATGCAAATAGTAAGTAGTGTAAGTAGTGGACTTTGTGTGCAAGTTTATGGACTGTTCAGAACGATGCTTAGTTCTGAAATTTGGCCTGTGAGAAACTTCAGTCAGATGAATTCAGATGTCCAGAAGTGAATGGGAGCTCACACGTGAATGGATTTCAGAACTGGGAAGAAGATTGGACACAGTAGAATCATAGAATCTGTTAGGTTGGAAAAGACCTTTAAGATCATCAAGTCCAACTCTTAACCTAACACTGCTAATACTACCACTAAATCGTGTCCTTCAGCACCTCATCCACACATCTTTTAAATATCTCCAGGGGGTGGTAAATACTGTGACATGCTATTGTTTACTGATGTTAAATGTTTTTGGCATAATTAGCAACCAAAAAATGCAAAAAATACTGCATGTAGAGGAGGAATTTCCATTTTGAAATGGAAAACCATTAATTCCTGTAAATTGTGTACTCCTGTAAAGTCAGTTTAACAAAGCCAGTGCTTCCAGGCTTGTAATGCCAAACGGAATTTGTAAGTTACATACAGAGAAGTTTTTCAGCTCATCCTGTATGTTATTAGGGCTTGATTAAACATCCACGGGAGGGCTTGTAATTTCTGTTATTATCATTGTAGACTTTGTTGCCCAAATAATCTGTAGAGTGATGACAGTAGGTAACTTTGTAACTTACCTCATCAGGTAATAACAACGATGGCATTGAGAGTCGGAATGGCACTGCAAGTGCTCTTTTGCACATAGATGAGTCGGCTGGACTTGGGAGACTGGCTAAGCAGAAACCAAAGAAGAAGAGGAGGCCTGAGTCTAGGCAGTATCAAACAGGTGAGTACCCGGCGGCTGGCTGTAGCCACGCCTCTCCAGGCACTTATCCGTAAGCGGATGTACGTTGATACATGTATGAGATGTACGAGATTGCTGATAGCATCTGCAATGTCTCGTGGAAAACAGTGGGTATTTGGGGAATTATTTTGTTGACAACACTTCTGCATCATAAATGAGTGCATAGTTTATTTCAAAGCTTTTAAATACACGGCCGTTTTGGACTGGAGGTGGGTGGGGTGTTTTAAAGGAAACCATCTCTGACATAGAAAAACATCAGTATCGTAGCAGGAGGTTGAAAACGTAAGTTGCCACACCAAATGCAGTGTGTGGTGATGTAACTTCGTTAAAGGTGGTGTTAGATAAACAGTGTTCGGTAACGGTACTTTTTAAAAACCCTTTTTGTTTTTATTGGACATGCGTAGAGCTGTACCTTTTATGCTGTCAGCTCAGTAAGTAACAGGAAAATGTGGACATCTCGTGAACATCACAGCAGGTGGGGTAAGGGCTATGCCCATTTCTCTTGCAGCTGGGGAATGGATTGCCTTGATGTTCACGGCAGTGCTCTTACTCGCATCTGTAAGGACAGATGCCCTCTTTTGGCATCATTTGGTTTCTGCTGTTGCTGTGTTATGGCCTGAATGATTTATTTGGTCTGCTCAAGTTGAAAAAAACCACATGACTCTCCTTTAGCAGCCTTGCCTTAAATGATGCAAAAAGTTTCTTTCCGAGTTGTGACTTAGCTGTGGGAGTTCTGTTTTGTCTAGCACCGAGCTGGTAAACCAGGCAAGTTTTCGCCTTCAAGTTTGCTATTTCTGTTTCCAGTCAGAACTCCTCCTAAAGCATTTTTGGAAAAGAGAGCTTTTTAGCATGCCTAGCCAAATTCAGGGTAAACAAATCAGGCTGATGGATGAGTGCAAATAAGTTCCAAAGCTTTGAGGTGTCTGCGTGTGAAATGTGTTCTCATTGATTCCTGCCTGATCCCCCTTCAGATGGCAGCTGTGACAGATGGCAGCAGAGGGAGGTGTTAGCTTGGGGACATGTGAGTTGTAGTCGGTGGTGGGTGATTAAACTGCCAGATTAAACTCTATCCACGGATGCATGGAAAGTCAAAGTAGATCATGTGCTGTGCTGGCGAGGTAATACTCGGTGTAACAAGTTGGCTGCTGTTCTTCGCACCGGTGTCGGTTTCCGCGGGTGTTTAATGTGTGAACTGGGTCAGAATTCTTCAGAGTAGAATTGCTTGAGGTGAAGAACACCTGGGTGAGGCTCTGGTTGGCTCCATCCAAACCAGTTATTTCCTTTCTCCCGATAATAACGACAAACGAAAGTGGTAACTCCCTCCATTTCTTGTGCCTAACCCATTAACGAACTTGTTTATTACGTAGTCTAGTGTCTGTGTCTGACTCTGATCTTGTTTAACAGTTCAGCGTATTGTGGGGGTTGGAACACGACGTTTACGGAAGCGTAACGCTGCCGTATGATACTGATGAAAGGTTTTTTGTTGTTTTTCAGCAATAATCATTGGCCCTGATGGTCACCCGCTGACAGTCTACCCCTGCATGATTTGTGGAAAGAAATTTAAGTCTAGAGGTTTCTTGAAAAGGCACATGAAAAACCACCCGGAGCACCTTCTTACAAAGAAGAAGTACAGATGCACAGACTGTGATTACACTACGAATAAAAAAATAAGTTTACATAACCACTTGGAGAGTCATAAGCTGACCAACAAAACAGAAAAGCTCATCGAGTGCGACGAGTGCGGGAAAAGCTTCTCCCATGCAGGAACTTTATTTACTCACAAGATGGTGCACAGGGACAAAGGAGTTAACAAAATGCACAAGTGCAAATTCTGCGATTATGAGACGGCAGAACAAGGGTTACTGAGTCATCACCTCTTAGCCGTCCACAGCAAGAACTTTCCTCATATTTGCGTGGAGTGTGGCAAAGGATTTCGCCATCCGTCGGAGCTCAAGAAGCACATGCGCATCCACACTGGTGAAAAGCCGTACCAGTGCCAATACTGCGAGTACCGATCCGCCGACTCTTCTAACTTGAAAACCCACGTAAAGACTAAACACAGTAAGGAAACGCCGCTGAAGTGTGACATTTGTTTCCAGACTTTTTCAGATACCAAAGAGCTGCAGCAGCATACGCTTATGCATCAAGAAAGCAAAACGCATCAGTGTTTGCATTGTGACCACAAGAGCTCAAACTCGAGCGATCTGAAACGACACATAATCTCGGTCCACACGAAAGACTACCCTCACAAGTGTGATATGTGCGACAAAGGTTTTCACAGGCCTTCGGAACTGAAAAAACACGTGGCGGCTCACAAGGGTAAAAAATTGCACCAATGCAGACATTGTGACTTTAAGATCGCAGATCCGTTCATTCTGAGCCGCCACATACTCTCAGTTCACACAAAGGATCTTCCGTTCAGGTGCAAGAGGTGCAGGAAGGGCTTTAGGCAACAGAACGAGCTGAAAAAACACATGAAAACACACAGTGGCAGGAAAGTGTATCAGTGTGAGTACTGTGAGTATAGCACTACAGACGCCTCGGGCTTCAAACGGCATGTCATTTCCATTCACACAAAAGACTACCCTCACCGTTGTGAGTACTGCAAGAAGGGCTTCCGAAGGCCTTCGGAGAAGAACCAGCACATTATGCGGCATCATAAAGATGTTGGGCTGCCTTAAAGTCGGCTGGAATTAGAAAGGAATTTTGCCTTTCGGGCAGTTAGCTTATTTTAAAGCCAATCACCTGCGATCACACACACACACACATACAGAAAAAAAAAAAAGCAAAACACAACAAAAAAAACCCATACCGTGCATTTGATTTGTTGCTGTATAAAAATAGGATTATTGCTTCTAGTTGACTTTTATACCTTTTGTTCAATAGCGTGTTCTGAATTCTATTCAGTTTGTTTAATAAATGAAGAAAAGATGGCAACAATAAAGTTGCATTTAATAAAGTAAACCCTGTCTCTCACTGAATTTTTCAACCGTAATGGTTTATTTAAGTATATTTATCTTCCTGACCTCGCTGATGCTCGCAGTGTCCCATGTTAATGCAGTTGTGTCGTGAGTTTTAAAAATATGAAATCTCTCTTGAGGGAATGGTCGGAGGTGCGCGTGAGGCGGGGAACCGTGCTGTCGCCGGTAAAGCCGCGGGGGCCCGCCCCGCTGCCTTCCCTTGGCGACACAGGCTTCCTGGCGGGCTGCCTGTTGTCCGTTTGAGGAGCTGTGCGGCCGACCGCACCGCGGAAGTCTTCCTCTGCCTTCTAGCCCGGGTTTCGGAGATGGGCATTTCTTAAAGAGTGGTTTTGGGCCGTTTGTTGGCTTTCTCTGGCGAATTTGGAAGCGCGCTCAAACGTTCTGTTTATTGTTCTGTGCTTCTTTGTCTTTGAAAGGCTTTGTGTGTTAGAGACTGGTCGGGTTTCTTTCCGTTTACCGCTGTCTTCATGTTGGAGACGCAACATGCTGTTGTTCGTTCGCAGAGCTCATAGGTCACGGCTGCCTGGGCGGGCTGGTAAAGGTACCTCCAACTTACCACTTCCCTGTGTTTTGGTATTTCTTGGGAAGGATGGTTTGCGCTCCGAGTCACGCCTTTATTGTGAGTTGGTTTAAGCTAGAATTTAACACCAAGGGGTGCCTCAGTTTTCGGAGAGGTCGACAGCGAGAGGGGGACAGAGTGGAGCAGGTGCGTTCACGAGGAGGAGCAGTGTTTTAATGTAGGCGTCTTTACTACGAAATGTAACTCGCGGTAGGATCAGAACCCTTTCTAAATGGAACGGTTTTCCTCCGCCATCAGCAGCTGCGTTAAGCTGCTGTTTCTTAGTGAGCACAGCTTCCAGAATTAACCCGGTGCTTGTAAGCTGGTCACGGCCAGCTGGGAGTTGGTGGCAGTTATCAGCGGCCGTTTCTGCCCCCTGAAGACTGTGACAAAACAGCGCTGTGTCATTTCCTGATGGCGGCCCAAATGGACAAGGCGCCTGGATGCGGAGCGAAACTGCCCCAACGGTTCAATGACGCACCAGGTTTCAGGACCCGGCCCCGCTCCCGTTGCTCAAATTCCCGCCGAAGCCACCAGTTGATGATGGATTGCAGGACGAGCGCCTGGCTGCCTGCCACCTTGGGATAGATGAGTAATTCCCTAAGGGAAAGGGTTCTGAGCCTGGCGCGGGGTTGACCCTTGTTTCTCGGCAGGTAGCCTTCCAGTGGGAATCCAATAGGAGTTGTAGCAGCGCTTTCAGGCTGGGGGTGACAAAGGGACAAGGGTTTCCTTTGCGATGGGCATCTGGTGCGCCTTTCGTGCTGTTGGCGAGCCCTGCTCTTGCTCTCGGCCCTTCTGTTTTGCTCCGAGCCAAAATACTGGTCTTTAATCCGCGCTTCGGGCGGGCCGAACGCCGCGTCACCACCCCGGTGGTATAGTGGGGTGGTTTTCTGGTGCCTGGTCGACTGTGCCCCCAGGCTGGTCCAACGCGCTGCCGTACAGTACTGCTGCCAACGGGCCTGTAGTGCGTAATGCCGGTGCGTGCCGCGCTGCGCCTTCCCTGAAACCCCCGGTGGCTCCGTGGGTTTTTTTACGTGGCCGTACCTGTGTCTGTCGCCCACCCGTTGCCAAATCGGCTGCAGGAAAACCCAGCAGGGACGTTCCATTCGTGTCCCGCAGAGCCGCCAACGCTTCTTGGTCGTGTGTGTGTGTCGTGTGTCCTCCCCCCTTGGGTTCAAGCATTTTTTGACTGGAGGCCGGAAGCGTGCGAGCTGCGCGCCTCGATTCCCGTAGCGTTGTAAAGGGGTTTAGCCATTCTGAACTTTACTTTTTTAAATAAGCTGAAAGACAAAGAACACAATTTTACACCTTTTCTTTCTCTTACGTAGCCTGGAATCATACACACTTTTTTTTTTTTAAAGCACAATGTCGTAACTTGTTTTGTTTTTGTTTTGGTTTTTTTTAATAATTAAGGGTTTGGTCAAGTGGATTTTGTAAAATGTATTTGTCTGTATAAAGAGAAAATGAAATTATAGTTATTGTTAATGTACTGACATTAGTTACAGGTTAGTTTTAATTCTTAAATAATTTGCTTAGCAAATGCTATAAAATGGATGTTTCGGTTTAATGTTTAAAGAAGGTACAGAGTTTTACAAGGACATAATATAAATTATTGTTCTGTAGAAAATGCCCTGTTAAATATTGTATACGTCCTCCCCTCTGTACACTTTGTAAAAAAGACAAAAGGAAAAAACAAGATACCTAGAATCATATAGGGATGTGTGACATTATTGTAATTGTGTACTTGAGAATAACGTGAAAAAAAAATAAAATTCAGAATATTTTCCTGTTACCTCACGTGCCGTCTGTTTGATGCCAGCGCCCGGACCCGGCAGCGCTCCGGGGGAGCCTCTCACGACGCCTTCCAGCAGGGAGGTTGGTCACCTGCTGAGTGCTACCCCACTGTCCCAACCTCCGGCCGAAGGAGGTGTGCCCCCCTGCCCTCAAAACTCGGCGTGTTTCCCGGGGCCTCTCCTGTTGGCTGCCCTCGGGAGCCCAGCTCCCTTCCCCTCCCGCTGGGATCGGTGGGCGCCACGTCACCTCAGGCAGGGGACGTCTCTGACTGTCCTCATCCTCGGGCCCGTCCCCAGCACCTCCACAGGCTGGCACTGGCCGGCGGTGGGGATGGAGAGGGCC
>NW_010256565.1:0-1846 GCF_000690775.1 Eurypyga helias
TAATACTACCACTACTAATAATAATTTGTAATAAAAATAATAAAAAACTGCAAATAATACAATTGCTCACCACCTGCTGACTGATACCCAGCTAAATCCTGAGTAGTCAACCAGACAGTCCGAGAAAGATCACACCAGAGTCAGAGTGAATCCCAGAAGTGAAAGCACAAATGAGAAAACCAGCCAGCCAACATGGCCCCATGGCCCACCTCCAACTTATATACTGAGCATGACATTCTATGGAATTAAATACCCCTTTGGTCAGTTTGGGTCAGTTGTCTGGATTGGGTTCCCTCCCTGCTGCTTGTAGCAAAGCAGTTGGTAACACAGGCACAGTATCAGAAACTGAAAAAGTTCTTGAACTGGTACAAACACTCAAGCAGCAGTGTTATTAGTACTTTTCTCAGCACAAATCCAAAACATAGCCTTATATCAACTACTGTGAAAAAAAATTAACTCTGTCCTGACTAAAACCAGCACAGATGCTTATTTGTGAGCTAGGTTTAAACCACAAGACAGGAAACATAATTTCAAAAGTAGGAGAGTAGGACTCATTTCACCTGATTACCAACAGAGTCTTTTGGCACCCTGTTCCAGTGCTCGTTCATTTTCAAGTTGAAGAAATTTTCCTGTATGTCCCATCATACAGCAACATGTGCCCATTGCCACTGTCCTTTCTCTGTGCACCTGAATCTGTCTTTGTCCTTTCTCCAGCCACTTCAGGCACTGGAAGATGTTATTAGCTCCACCTCAGCCTCCTCTTCTGTCAGACCAAAGACCCCTCTCAGATCCTCTCTTATGTCCTGTGCTCCAGACCTAACCATCTCAGCAACCCTTCTCTGGAGCCATTATGGTTCATCAAGATCTCACCTACACCAGGGTGTCCTAAAGTGGACATGGTACTCCAGCTGTCTCCTCATGAGTGTTAAGTAAATGGGAAGAATCACTTCCTTTGATTTGCCAGCTATGCTTGTGTTAGTTCAGCCCAGTGTTAAGTTAGTCTTCTGTGACAGAATGGTGCATTCAAGGCAAGGACAGAAAAAGATGGAAAGATTATGTACACTTTTTTGCACCATCCTCATCCAGGCAGGCAGTGATGGATAGGCAGCATGCATGACAGTGCCAAAGATGCTTTGAGGTCTCCTGAGGGATTCTGGGCAGCATCAGGCACTCAGGCTATTTTTCGGTTCCCAGTAAGTCCAAGGTAACAACTTTCTTCTCCACAAGACAGACACGCAGATTGTCCTCCCATACTGCAGGGCTCCGTGTTGCAACTCTGCTCAACCCTGTCCCCATGATCTCCATGCCACCAGCTCTCACAGATAAATTCCCTTCCATTGATTTTTACTCATGCAGCAGCTCTGTCACCCCTGACATGGCCAGCAGGGTTTTTTAGCTTCCTTGGACATGGTAAGACCGAGCTTGGCAAGATGAATACCCTTACCCGATCCAGACAGAAGGAGTTAAAAATATAGGTGGTCTCAGATGTCCCTATGATAGATAGTGGCCTAACCATGCACATTCCCTGCTTCTCATGTGCTACCTTCCCCCACCCTATCACCAATGGGGAGAGAAACTGGAATAGTTTGGAGCTGTGGAGTGGGCTGTTAAAACTGGAATATCAGATGCTTGGATGTAGAGAAAAGGGTTAGAGAGGCTGCAGGGTGGGACAGAGTTGGCAGCCTGAATTGAAGGTGTGCATGCATAAGCAGCAATCCTGGAGAGGGCTGAGAGCAGCCAGCAGAGAAGATACTGGCTGGATGCACTATCCACCATACACTCTCCAACCAACCTTCTTCATCACCAGGGAAATCACAACACCCCGGGTGTGCTGGATTCAGCCAGG
>NW_010256566.1:0-2080 GCF_000690775.1 Eurypyga helias
TAGAACAGGACCCAGTACTGAGCCCCAAGATGTACACCATCTTCCTGCTTAAGGCAGACAAAAGCCACCCACAGAGACTGATATGCATCTGAATGTCACCTTAAATAATTCCCTGTGAAACAACAAAAGAGGAAGAAGCTTCTGTTGATGCTGATTTTTTTTTTTTTTCCCCAGGAACTGTTCTTTAATCTGTGTTCTCAGTTTGAGTTCCTATCTCTCCATGTTTTAAACCCAAATATAAGAGATTTCATTATAAGATTTTGAAGTTGTGCTTTGTTCTGGAAACTCAGCAGAAAAGCATACTTCATTTGTGGTATTACACTGATTTCAGAAGTAGCAAGTTCAGATGCTGGATGTTTAATATGACAGAAAATGTAGAAGAAAACATGCAGGAGAGGAAGGTGAACAGGGATAGGAAGAAAGGGAAAAAATTTCCTTATCTTGTTAATCTCTGAAGTTTTTTGTAAAACTGTATTTCCTTAAGTATAAATAAGTACAAGGTGCGACTAACTTTTGGAAGTAGAAAACCCCAATGGTCCTTCATTTGGAGAAGCAAGGGTCCTCAGGCTAGGGTACGTTGGATGAATAAATTCAATAGAAATATTGTTTTAGGCCAAAGAACTAAAGGGAATAAGTGACCAGGAATGGTTCTCCGTAATGCAAAAGAACAACCAAAAAAACAGAATAAAAGGAGAAAACTTGGAAATTATTGATAAAGATTTTCATGGCAAAGTGTGACATGGGGATCAGAAATTAGATCAGGAGGTCATAGCCAAGAGAGTTTCTCTGTGGCTGATAATCATAGAATCATAGAACCATTTAGGTTGTGTGGGGTCTGTTGAGAGCCTAGCAGGCCTAACAGGCCAAGATATCTTGGACCATGGGTTGCCACGGTCAATAAACATTGTGGTTAAAAACAGGACGTTGGAAGCAAAGGAGTGAACTGCCAACACCGAAGGATAGGCAATAAGCGCATGGACGGCTGATGGCTTTGCCTAGGATATTCATGTGTTGCAACCCTGCTGGAAAATTACTGAGCAGAACTGAGGGGAGGGGAAATCAGGTATAAATAGAAGTGTTTGCTGTGAATAAAGCATCTCAGCATCTGCACTGATCTGAGTCCATGCCTCAATATGCCACAGATGGCGCCTGAACAGGGATGTGAAACTTGAACTTCTTTGACGTCTCAAGGGCCAAATACAGTGGGGATTACTAAACCGGTGGCATAGCCCAGCTGAACAACGAAACACTGCTGAAAGGAAGCAGAAGTCTGCATAGCTCAGTCACCTCCAGGAGTGCAAGTGAGCAGCTGGGAACAATGGGAAACGAGATGTCTCGGGAGCAAAAAACTGCGCTTGAAATGATGCAGAAAATTTTGCAGAAACATAACTGCTGCATATACACATATGATCTAAAGTCATTACTAATGTGGGCAGCACACAAGCATCCGGAAATTAACTCCATCAACAGTTATACTCCCGAGACATGGGATGCAGTAGCCATGAAACTTTGGGATGCTGCCATTCATCATGATAAGACCGCAGCCAGTCTTTCAGGACATTGGCGCACTTTGTTTGAAACTCTCAAGAAACTTGTGCGTAGTACCGCTGGCTCAAGCTCATCTGAGCCACCCGCAGTCGGACCGTCTGCTCCACCTCTTGTTGGTGCTGAGGGGGCTGTCGACGACGATGATGATCCCTTAGATCTGGGACCTGTCAACCCAGAAATGGAGCCTGATTTATGTCCTCTGAACCTTCATAACCAGTGGGGGTCCATTCGCTGAGAAACAGCAAAGGAAGGGGAATTAGAAGTTCTGTGGGCTCTAAAGGATTTCCCTGTCATCTATGAAGGGGGGTGTGGGGTGGCACCGGTGGGAAGGGCTTAATTTCACATCTGGGACCTGTCAACCCAGAAATGGAGCCTGATTTATGTCCTCTGAACCTTCATAACCAGTGGGGGTCCATTCGCTGAGAAACAGCAAAGGAAGGGGAATTAGAAGTTCTGTGGGCTCTAAAGGATTTCCCTGTCATCTATGAAGGGGGGTGTGGGGTGGCACCGGTGGGAAGGGCTTAATTTCACA
>NW_010256567.1:0-3194 GCF_000690775.1 Eurypyga helias
CGTTGTGCTGCCTGACGGATTTCCCGGCTGGAAAAAATGAGGCCTGCTTGTTTATCTTGCCCTCCCCAGTAGGCAGTAATGAGAAGACATAGCTCAATAATAATATTAAAGACAGTTGCACATTAATGAGGACCGAATTGAAGAATTTCGCTATAGCAAAGTGTTGCTTTTTTGTTCTCTAAAAAGGAACTCTGCTAAGCGGATAGGTGCCCTCTCAAGACATGTAAATACTAATAAATAGGAATATGAATAATAGAATATAAATTAAACCTGGGGCGATTTATTTTCAGCAACTCATTTGCCCCTGTCCTTTTACGAACGATATTTTTCAGAAGTCCAGATTGCTGCGCTTGCAAAAATCCCAGTGCAAATTCAGAGCTGGCAATGCAAAGCCCAGAGAGAACAAGAATACGGAGCTTGGCAAAGCGCCTTGGGTGTAAAATGTGCACTCGGGCAATGGAAGGAAAAGCTCAGGTTCTTGCCATGACTCAGGTACAGCAGATACCTGAACCTCAGTCTTGCAGGTGACTTAGCGACCACCGAAAGGCAGATCGCCTAGCCTTTTTCTTCCCAACTTGGAAAGAAACCAATGAGCTAACAAAAACCAAAAAGCCAAAAAACCCTAACAAAACCAACCCCAAACCCCTCAACAGGTGAGACAGCGAGAAACTTAACTCTATTGCACTGTGCTTAGAGCATGTGCTCATTGTAGAAAGCCTGGTATGCAGTTCCTACTCCTTTTCGAGATAAGTTACTCTAAGGAGTAGGAAGCATTTTTCCCTCACATCAAAAAATCTTATTTTTGCTTTGAATGTGTATGGAAACGTATTTTGAAAACACTACTTTTTTTTTTTTAAGAATGTGGGATTTTTACTTTCCAAAGCATACTATATGATAGATTGATTTAAAATCACCTTGGAAATTTCACAAGGAATTTGGTGTCATTAAACTCAGGAGCAAAATCTTCACTTCTTCTCATAGGTTTAGCATTTCATCTTTGGCTGAAAACTGCTTACTGATGTCAGGTACCCCGGTATCTCTGTCTGGCAGAATAAATGCAAGCAGCCACCTTTATTCACCTGTTTTAAGATGTTTGCAGAATCCATATTGAGCACTACTGAACCAGGTTTCTTTAACAAAAATACAGGTTTTCACACAAGAAATATGTGCTGTCACAGTTAAGTACATGTATTTAATGTTAGGGTCTCTGTAATGTAAATACCAGATTTATTTTCTCATAACTTTTTGGAGACATTCAGATCAATGCCATTGTGTGACTGACAAATTTATGGCTTCCATAGATTCTGATATTCTGCCTCCCCTTACGAGTTCCTGAGCTACTATGAAAACTTGAAAGCGTTCCTTTTTGTAAGTTGTTCCTTCCCCAGTAACAAGTGAAATAATTAGACCGTTTCCAAAACTTATTTCAGTATCTATGAAGTGTGTCAGATAACGTCTGAGCGCTCTAAAGGCATGAACTTCTGTGTTGACAGTTGATGGTCCTCCATATGCTATCACTAGAAGAACAACTTCCCAAGAATATGTCGTATAATCATATGCAATATATAAAGGTAGTAACAGCTCTAGAGAAGTAGGAATCGTGATAGTTGCAGAAATAATCTGCTGCCAGATGAAGAGATATTATTATTAAGACACGGAGAGGTAGAACTTTTGTATCCATCCCAAGCCTGTATTAGATACTGAGAAAAACAGGATATGCTCTAAGACCATGGCTTTCATCTGGTGGTTGATGAGGTAGCGGGGGACTGGAGGCTGTTTTCAAGGAGTTTACCACAAGTTGCTGAGAAAAGTGAGCCTACTGTCCGAGGCATATGTTCACATCGCCATGCAAAAGTATTTGGAAAAATACTGGAAAAAAAAACCCAAAACCTAACTGAAAGACACTGTTTTTGGTGATTAAGAAGTGAGGATGCAGAACCAGCAGCAAGAGGGGCGGGAAGTGCTTCAATTTACAAGCAAACCTTCAGCTATTAGTCAAACTGGAATGACAGATTTGATCCTGTGACCTGCTGGAGACAAATCTGCATCATTTGGGATGGCAAATACACTCTCCAAAGTCCCTTCCAATAGTAATGGAAGTTTAGTTTATGTTGGGAGTTTGGGATTAATCTTTTTGTCAGATGATCAACTCAGCCTGTTAGATTTCTGAAGCGAAACAGTGCTTCATTACAGTATACCTAGTAAGTGTTGAGAAGTAGTCTTCAGATGTTATGCTGAATGAGAACTATTTGAGGCAATGCTGTTTAGCAGTGCTGAGGTTTTCATTAACGCTCTGCTATCAGCTCTACAGAGAAACTAGTGATATGCCCCTAAAACAAGAATTAATGTTGCCTTTCCCATTAGAACAACTTCACGTGGCACCATGGGGGTGGCGATTCAAAGCAGAATAGTCAGAGGTCGCCTTGCTTTTTCCAGCTGAAGGTTTCAAGGAGCCTGCCTGAGATTGTGTTTGTAACCAAGTTCCCCTTGTGCTACCTTGGGAGAAAACACACTGAGATTCCGGGTGTATCTCCTGTACTTGAGAGCTCAACCATACTGATTTGTTTGTAATAGAATACGGTGAGCAAGACATAGAGATGAGGTTGCTGGTGGTGGGGCACAGGAGGGAAACCGCCCTCCTAAGCACCATCCTTTGGAGGTTACCTGTAGAGTCACAGTAAGTTTCACCAACTTTCAGAACTCCCTGTATTTTAAAATACTACAGGCAAGAAACATAAATCTCGGTTTCTTCTCACGCTTGCTGCTGGTGAGTCGAGGCCAGACCTTGCGTTCCCAGGGTGCGCAGAATGGACCGAGCCCACGGCACGACCCTCGCTGAGGCTGACTCCCACGGGTATCGCTGCTGGCAGAACCTTCTCCAGGGTCTCCGTGAGGTCCTGCCGTTCTGTGAAAACGAACCATCACACCTGGGTGTCTTTTTCTGACATCTGTCTGATCCTTTCAGGCAGCGAGGGGAGAGGCAGCGCCTTTGCTTCGCAGCGGCCGGACCTTACTGCTGCGGGTGGGCGTTTTACAGAGCGAGGTCTGGTTGCTATCTCACCGTTTGATGCTCACTGCTCGAACGGCTAAGACTCGGCAAAATCCGAGTTTCTTCCTATTTTCGGTGCCACCGGGGAAAACGTGCTCCGTGTCTCGAATCACTCTGCCATCTGAAGGAAGGCTCCTTCGAGTCG
>NW_010256567.1:3226-3543 GCF_000690775.1 Eurypyga helias
AAGGATGTCAGTGATTTAAGCTTCAGAAACGGAGAATGTAAATTAGACATTGTCGCACGCAAACCGAACTTCTCCTTGACAGGCTAAACAGAGATTTTTAGGGGGAGCCTCCTCCTACCCACACGGAACGCGGTTTCTCTTTCGACTGCGGGGTTGGCTTGGGGTGTGTGTTCTTTCATAAAATGTGTAATTTTAAGGTGTACCGCAGTCATAATGAGAAACGCCGTACAATTACGATTGTGACTAACGGAACAAAGGACACCCCCGTACCGCACTGCATTGTACCGGGTAATTCGGGACTGCCGGGAAAGCACAAC
>NW_010256568.1:0-803 GCF_000690775.1 Eurypyga helias
GGCCGGTTCCTTTGTCAGCCCGGTCCCGGGTTTCTGCCCAAAAAACGCGAACGCGGGGCCGGCACCGAGTCCGAAACGATCGCCCGGCCCGTAAAGGAGAAGCGGACTGGGAGCCCAGAAAACATTGTTTCTCTCGTTTCAAAGGGGGGAAACCTGAACGATTCTCATCCTTTTGATTGATTAAGGTCCTGAATAACTTGAAGCTCGGGAGTGACAGTTACTGAATAGACTATTCCAAATAAAGAGCACTGTGGAAAGCTGGGCTGGCACTTCAGAGTGTAAAGGAGGCGAGTTTGCTGGCACTTACCAAGTTATAAATAAAAGGCCATGCACAATAGTACCTTCTTTAAGGACAGACAGTCTTTACAACACTCCCGGCGTCATATCCTGCTGTGGTCACTCCAGCTCCTAGGCAGACTTTACCTCTTTTATTTTTTCAGCAGTTTAGTTTGAATACTACAATAAATTCCTGGGAACAAACGCTTGCTGGTAAGGCTTCGCCGCCTCGCACCCGCAGGCCCCCGCATGTACACACTCACGCACACGCGTGTGATGCGCGGACACCCCTCGTGCCAGCCGTTGTTCAAAGCAGAAATCCCCACGGGGATGGCAGTGGCAGCTCTCGCTTTCCAAACATTTAGCGCCATTTGGTCCAGAGATCTTTCTTCTGGACGGCGAGAGGTTTCGGTGCAAAATAAATAAAGAGGAGGAAAGAGGAAGATTTTTTTTTCTTCTTTAAAAAGAAGAAGAAGGGATGTTGTTCCCCCCGGCCCTTCGTGCTCGGAGGAGCGGAGCGGGGGACG
>NW_010256569.1:0-603 GCF_000690775.1 Eurypyga helias
GGAACGGCGTGGGGGCGTGGCTACGTGCGTGGGGGTGGAGTTAGGACAGTCACGTGGGTATAAGGGGCGTGGTTATGACACCAACACGCTTGTGAGGGGCGTGGTTAAGCATAAGGGGGCGGGGTTAGGGTTGTCACATGGGCATAAGGGGCGTGGCTAAGGGGAAGGGAAGTGGGTGGCACAGTAAGGGGCGTGGTTATGATAATTAGGCGTGAGGGCGTGGTTAAGGGAACAGCATGTAGATAAAGGGGCGTGGTTTAAGGAATAGGGGCGTGGCCAAGGGAGTCACGTGCAGGCGAGGGGCGTGGTTATGGAATGGGGGCGTGGTTAAAGCACACAGGCGTGTGGAGGGGCGTGGTTAAGGAATGGGGCGTGGCTATAACGACGGGGGGCGTGGTTAAGTGAAGGGGCGTGTCTATGCACATCATGTGTCTGGTTAAATGAATGGGGGCGTGGTTAAGAGACCTAAATGGGAATGGGGCGTGGTTGAGGGCATCACCCGACGGGAAGGGGGCGTGGTCTTTTGTTTGGGGGCGTGGTCACTGCCCGAGGACGTGGCTTAGGGAATAGGGGCGTGGTTAAGACAACGGAGGCGTGGTTAAG
>NW_010256569.1:703-1075 GCF_000690775.1 Eurypyga helias
GTGGGTAAGAACATGACCTTGGGGGCGTGGTTAAGTGTGTCACTCGGCTGGAAGTGGGCGTGGCCCTTTGTTTGGGGGCGTGTTCACCAGATGAGGGCGTGGTTTGGGCAATGGGGGCGTGATTAAGAGACATACAAGGCAGTGGGGGCGTGGTTAAGGGCACCACCTGGCGGGAAGGGGGCGTGTCCCTTTGTTTGGGGGCGGGATCACCATCTAGGGGCGTGGTTTGGGAAATGGGGGCGTGGCTAAGAGACCTACATTACCTTGGGGGCGTGGTTAAGGACGTCGCTCGTCGGGAGAGGGCGTGGCCAGTTGTTTGGGGGCGTGTCCACCGTCTGTGGGCGTGGTTTCGGCATCGAGGGCGTGGTTACA
>NW_010256570.1:0-3174 GCF_000690775.1 Eurypyga helias
ATTATTAATTTCTACTCTGATTTTTTTTTTGGCATATCATAAAACACTCAAGCTAAATTTAGATGCTAGATCTTAGAAGTGTCAAAAATCCATATTCTTAGAGAGGGACCCATGCTGTTTGACTATGGGCCGTTTTAGATACAGACAGGGAGCATGTACTGTGGAGACAGCATGTGCATGCAGATGCAGCGTGGGAGGCAGCTGTGGACAGCATGCATTTCAACGCTGTCACCATGCTGGGCAGAATCATGTAGGCAGTACCTAGCAGAGCGCAATACCTGGCTGTGGAAAGCAGCCTGGGAAGTGAGTCTTCTGACTGAGGGGTGGGTCTGCTGGGCATCTGTATGTGGCTTCACATATTCTTAAAGTCCTGCCAACCCTCTTCCACTACAAGGCAAAAGACATGCTGCCACTTCCAGGAAGGGTGCCTTCCATCCCAGCCAGACAAGACCTTTAACTTGCACATTTTCTCAGAATTCACAAACACTGATGGCAAAAATGGAATTTATTTGACCTACATAAGCCTCACTCAGGTGATGTAACAATCACTAAATCTTCCTAATCTCTCTCATTTTTATTCATCCCAACCCGAGAAGGTTCCAGAAGATCTCAGACCCAGTCATGTGAAATCCCCAAGGCAGCAGGCTCCCTTTTCTTTCATAAAAGCCATAGATGTGAAATTATCCCATATTCTCTAACAGTGTTCCCACATTGTCCATGCCCCCTAATCGGTTTATTCTGGTCTTGTCAAAATAAGTGCATAGGTAGAAAACTGTAGAGGGAAGATCTCTGGTCACAATCCAGGTATGGGATGAGTTGGGAACTCCTCAGTTCCTCTGAATCTCAAGACCAAATGATTCAGAGGGGAAGTGAGGGCTCTATACCAGATGGACAACAGAGGCTGCTCTTTTAAGCTCCCTCCACTGTTCGGTAACTCCTGCCATGCTTGATCCCCTTTGAGCAGACTCAGAAATCACCAGGGAAGTAGTTGGCTTTCCTGTGACTTTTTTTTTTTTTTCCCCACAAAATTCAGTCTCTTCCTGTCCTTTCTCATCTTGCTCATCTCTACCTTCTCCTGCCTTTTGTGCTAGATCACTAGAGATTTTTTGCAATAATTTGCATGTCTTGAGGCATGAACTCACTGCAATGTCATCCACACTGTTTTGGGGGATACTAGTTTCCTATTTGGTCACCTCCTTCAGAGATCCTTTGCATGATGCCCTTGAAGGTCGGTGGCTAAAACAGATGATGGTAAATTAACCTTCTTCAAAAAGTACCACAACCTGTGGCTGTGGGGTGTGAGTCTCTGAGGATAAATGTGTAGGCAACAATACAGCTATAGTACTGGTCTTTTACTTTTGATTGTGTGTCTCTAGACAATGTCAATGACTAGGATGTCTGCCTGAATAATTTTTCCTCTCTATACACTTCTGAAGGGAGAAAAACAGTTGGAATAGCCATAGCTAAATCAACATTCATTCCGATGGTCTCATGGTTCAGACACAGAGATCATATACATAAAGGCAAATACCTTCACATTATGCCAGTTCAGACACCTATAACTATTTGCAAGGTCAGTCTTTGTAGGGATACGAGACTCATTCCTGTGTGGGAAGTCAATGAAGTCAGCAATCAGGTCTAAGCAATGGGGATGGACCTAGTATCAGTAACAACTAAGTTCCAGGGCAAAGTAATTAACGTCTTGCCCTATGGGTGCCTAGACTCGTGTAGGTGAATATGACTGTATCAGTATGTAGACAACTTGTGTGATGGGCTTTGTTACCATAGGCAGAGGTTGTCTGTGTAGAGTGAGAGAGGAGTGGAGATAATTTTTGGCTGCTATCAGGGGAAGGACAGATGCCTCAGTGGAGTGCCACTCCAATGTATGTGAAGGATATGATGAAAATAGCCTGAACCCAGATTGATACAGATGTTTTCTCACATTATGCTATTTTCTTTGGATGTAGGTATAATGGCAGTGGTTATATGAGGCAAGACAGTGGAAAGGGTGGAGATCAGATTTGGATGCAACACTTCTGCACTGTCCCGGAATGTCCTCACACAGAGTGTGCAATGCTGCCTTTGTCAGTCAAATGCACACTCCGGGAAGACCCTGTGGGTATTCAAAACTCAATGGAGGCATCCTTGTGACCTGACAACAACTCATATTGGCCACATTCAGAGCAGATAATTCTCAAGTCTCTTTCTGCCAGAGACTCCAGGTAGGGCCATTCTCCCTGGCTGCAGTGTAGAGCACATTCTTTTCCTCTGGCCCTGTCTGGACTGTTCCAAGGGCTACTGCATGCATGATCTCCTGTTTGATCTGTTCAAAGGCTTGTCACTGCTCAGGGCCCCATTTGAAATCGTTTCTGTTATGAGTCACTTCATAGAGAGGGCTTACAATCTGGCTGTAATTTGGAATATGCATCTGCCAGAAACCCATAATGACTACAAAAGCTTGTGTTTCCTTTTTGTTCATTGGTGGGGACATAGCTGTTATTTTGTTGATCACATCCATTGGGATCTGGTGACATCCATCTTGCCATTTTACTCCTAGGAACTGCATCTCCTATGCTTTATGGCAAAGCTGGCTTTTTGGAGGATTTGACTGATCTTCCCTTTCTCAAAAACTTCATCAGGTGTGTCCCCCCATATGATGATGTCATCAATGTACTGCAGATGTTCTGGAGCTGCACCCTGTTCCAGTGTAGTCTGGATCAGTCCATGGCAGATGGTAGGATGGTGCTTCCACCTCTGGGGCAATCTATTCCAGGTGTATTGGATGTCTCTCCAGGTGAAAGCAAACTGTGGCCTACACTCTGCTACAAAGGAATGGGGAAAAAAGCGTTAGCAATGTCAGTTGTGGCATACCACTTGGCTGCCTTTGACTTCATTTTGTACTGGACTTCCAGAATGTCTGTCACTGCAGGACTCAGAGGTGGCATGGCTTCATTCAGGCCACGATAATCCACTGTCAGTCTTCAATCCCCATCAGACTTATTCAATGGCCAGATGGGGCTGTTAAAGGGTGAGTGGGTTTTGCTGATCACCCCTTGTCTCTCCAGCTGCCAAATCAGCTTCTGGATGGGAAGCAAAGCATCTCAGTTAGTACGATACTGTCGCTGGTGCACAGTTGTGGTAGCAGTTGTCACCTCTTGGTCTGCAACCTTTAGC
>NW_010256571.1:0-201 GCF_000690775.1 Eurypyga helias
TGATTCTATGATTCTAAGGTGTCTGGGAGGTGAGGTGTGGGCTGCGCAGGGTGTGGCTCAGGACACTGCAAACTAACCAAACAAATACACTTAATTTCACCTCCCTGTCCCCGCCCCTGTGCTGGGATGCCCTCTCATATGTGACTTTGGTACGTGACCTTCACTCAGCCTGGGATTTGTGGGTGTGGGGGCAGCTGCCCC
>NW_010256571.1:220-2425 GCF_000690775.1 Eurypyga helias
GGGGGCAGCTGCCCCTGCAGCTGCAGGTTTTGCAGCTTCTCCCACCACCTTGATGTGAGCAGTGTCTTGCTAGAGGCGTGGGGGAGGGGAGAGACCGACCATTCCTGTTCCTGGAAGGCACTCATATGTTATAAAACATTTCTTTTGCATTCTGTTTCATACTAATTCATAATAAGGAGTTACTTAAGAGAGCAGCCTTGGAGTCCCTGGTAGGAGATCCATCTGCCTGGAGGTCTGCCCTGAGATGCAGGTGCCAAAAACTTGGGCTGGCTGGCTGCCAAATGAAGTAGCTGTGGGGATGCTGGGAGTATGGCTGGAAAGGAAGTTGGGTGGAAGCCATGGATGACATAAGAGGTCTTTACTGCCAAACTTGTCTGTTAGTAAAGGTCTGGGCTTTTTGGGCTAAGACTGGCCTTTTCTAACGCTTCTCTCAGAAAATACCAGTGGAACTGTTGGGTGTATTAAAAGGAGGTGGATCTGCATAAGGCCAGCTGCATTGCTGCTTTTCTTGGTGAGGGAGGTAAGAGCAAGCCTAATCCGTTATTACCGAAGGTCTGTGATAACCCTGTGGCCTCCCACTGTGCTGGGAGAAGCAATGTTGTGCACCCCTGTGCTGCTCGCTTTGCAAAGAGCAGTGCAGCCCACTAGATACAGCGCGGTATCAAAACTGCACTGATGAATGATGTGGTCAAAATCAAAGGTCTTTGCAGGCTGGAGCTGAGTCTGTAGGGCAGTGCTTGCTTTCTTTTTAAAGGTTTTTCATTTTTGTGATCTGTGAATATAAGTACCTAAGATCAAGGTGTTACTCCTTCATTGGAAGATGTTCCATTTCTACAGCATTCCTTTACAACAGAGTCGAGACAAGTTTGTGCTCTAATGATGAGCAGAAGCGTTTTAGGCAGGGAAGCTACTGTTAGCATAAAAATGCTATATACTGTTGGCACTGAGCATGTTACTCCCACTGGTTTCCGAATTTTGTACTTCACTGTGCAGATTCCTAGAAAGCCTGTGCACATGTGAAAGTATTTAAATAGCGTGTATTTTCCATAAGCGCTGAGAGGCACCGAACAGATACACTGTGGTGAAGTTTAATGTTTTAAATATTCTTCACTGAATAAATAGAAGTAGATCACCCATGAAGGATGACTGTTTATTCCACTCATGAGAAGACCTTGATCATATATTAATGAGGAGTATGATACTTAACCTTCAAGGGTGAGATATCCTATATATATGCAAAATCCCGTATTGCCACACCTTGAACTTTGTATAACAGCTAGATACCTTTGCTGCGCTCCTAAGTATGTCCCATATCTATTTGCCCTGTGTATGCCAGCACTTGTATTATAAGGTAATAAATAATGACGTCTGGGGGTTAAAGAGTCTTCGTAAGAGCTGCTCAGAATCGATTAATCAGTAACTATCGATTACCAGCATGTTCTATTAATTTCATTATGATGTCTAAAGGGCAATCCATAGCAATTAAATAAAAAGTCACCTGATAGCTCATGGTAATTGAATTTGTACATTTATCAGCTTATGTTCATTTACTCCAAATAAAAGTAATTAATATTTTATGCATCTGTTTTGAAAGTGAGAATTCTTTGGAGATTCCTGTAACTGGGGCAGAAAAACCTATTTCACTGGGAGTCCCCAATGCTGAGGAAACCTGATGACTTGAAAATAAAGGGAGGAACTTGTAACTGAGCTTCCCGTACACAGTATCTTCTGTGCAGATGCAGAGAAACAAATAGACCAATTCCTCATTTCCAAAGATTTATTTTGTCACTGTAAACATTTTCTTACCTTTCTTTCTATTTCCCATAGGCTGCATTTGATTTTAGTATTGTGATTCAGCTGTTTATAATTTAAAAAGGTATTTCTTCTGTGGGAGAGGGCCGTGGTGTGTGGCTATGCCTTTGAATTTCCAGTGCAAAGTTGGAGCTCCAACTTTGAAAGGAGGTGGGAAGGATGAAGGAGGAGGGGGGAACAGGCTTCTCTGTTAGAGGGACTGTCCTGTGGTAAATAGTGGGACATGTTTTCAGTATTGACTGTAACAGCACATAGTCACGCTGATTGCATGGAGGTACGGTCTGCCACTTGGAGTAATGATTCCTTTGGATTATGCCATAGATACGTGTCATGGTTTAGCCCCGGATGACAACTGACCACCATGCTGGTGCTCGCTCACTCCCCCCACGGCAG
>NW_010256571.1:2590-7470 GCF_000690775.1 Eurypyga helias
CTGTTACTTGGGAAGACAAACTCCATCCTCCCTTTCCTCCTCTTCCTCCCCTCCAGCTTTATAAGCTGAGCATGACTTCATATGGTTTGGAATATCTCTTTGGTCAGCTGGGGTCAGCTGTCCCAGCTGTGTGCCCTTCCCATTTCCTTTGCCTTCCCAGCTCCCATGCTGGTGGGGTGGGGTGAGGTGCAGCAAAGGCTTTGACTCTGTCAGCAGTAACAAAAACACCCCTGTGTTATCAACACTGTTTTCAGCACAAATCCGAAACACAGCCCCGTACCAGCTACTGTGAAGAAAATTAGCTCTACCCCAGCCAAAACCAGCACAATATGCCTGCTAGGTGAGGCACGAAGAACAGTGTTTTGGAGCTTTCAAAAGCTTTCCGATTTTTGCTTTCCTTGGGGAAGCTAATAACTAGTATTGAGACAAATGCAGGTGTTATCAGGCAAAATTAAGGTATAAATCACTAGAGAGAATCTTCTTGTCACTCTGCAGTGGTCTGGGGAAATCTGCTTTTGCACTTTGCATTCTGCGTCATGGCTGTAACTCTGCCACAGCCCGTTTGTTTGCAATCCCTGGCACTTCGTTGTTCTTCGCTTGAGCGTGGGGCTGATAAGGACGTGACGGTTTAAGGGCTATCGGGAGCTCTGCCTCTGCTAGAGGAGGCAGCCGTCAGTAACTGGTCTGCAGGAGGTGGGCTGCGGTCGCTGCTGCTTGCGTTGGCTTCGTGCCCGCAGTCGCAGTTCAGCTGCAGTTTTTGCTCACATCGAAGCTTGTTCTTTGAATCATTCTTGTGATGAAATCACCATTTCTGTGCCTTGATGTGTTCTACTGTTCCCCTTTGGAATAATTAACGGTGGTTCCAGTCATCTAATCGTCGAGGGAGTGCTTCTGCAGAGCCATGTGCTGTCTGCAGCCCTGTTTATGGAGAGGAAGGATGGACTCTGGCTATTACGGCAAAGGCAATAACGGCTTTCTTTTGAAACTGGAACAAATGGAATGTTTTAGCTGAAATTTCCACTCCTTCTAGTGGGATGCTTCCATCGGCCTTAATAAGGAAGACTTTCCATCCCCAGGATGGAGCTCCTGGTCAGAACAAGAAATGCTGCTGCTTCTCGTACAGCACTCAGGTTGGACACACATCTTCCTGTGGGAGGTCCAGGTGAATCTCCTGCTCTGAATCAAATGGTGAAAGGATGTCGATACACATCTTTGCCATGCCGTGTGACTGCTCAACCCGCCAAGCTGTTGGCTGTTACGGCTCTTCTGTGTCAGTCGCTTCAGTGATCTAAGTGGTTGCATTGTTTCTACGTCTGGGAGTTAGCTGTGCTCAGCACTGGACCATATACTCCATGAGACCGAGCGGTCCCTGACTGTCCAGCTTCTAATGTTCCCTTGGTGACTTCAGTTTACCTTTCCCTTCCTTGAACCTTCCTCTCTGAAATCTAAGGACAGAAACTCCTTTTGTGACTTAAGATCAAGTGTGGTTACTAATTCCTCAGTAATTAGTTCATCTCTATTCTTTTTCCAAACTTTCTGTTCTGAGGTATGGCTACTGGAGCTGCCTACCATGTTGAAGTAGTGCTCCAGCTAGCTCCTCTTCAGGATTTTTCCCACTCACACCAAAAATTGGCTTTAGCTTGGTGTGGCGCTAGGCTACAGCGTTGGTTCTTTACTCAAGCTGGTGTTGCCTGCACTGCAGGACAGACTGTGCTCCCCCGGCAGCCCCCTGTGCGGCTTTGGCTGTGTTGCAATGCAAAACGCATGCTTCATGGCTTGCCAGATGATCTGTATGGTGCTTTTTTGCTGACCTTTCTTATGTATTGTGCTCTCATTTCTGGTGACACTTGAAACCACAGTTCCTGACAATTTTTTTCTTTGTTTTCTTTACCTCGGATCCCAAACCCACTATACAGTATGTTCCCAGGAATGGCTGTTGTGGAGCTGCAGTGGGAGTGCGCCTGCTCCACTCGGAGAAGATTCCCTTTCTCAGGTTTGTCTTTAATGCATTTAGCATGGCCTACGCTGATTTTCTTTTTTGTGTGTCGCCCTCCTTACTTAATTAGTCATCATGCGCTACAGCGTGAAATGTTTAAGAAAGATGCCTTTGCCAATAAACAGACCCTCGTGCTGGCAAGATACTCTGCAAACTAAACACTAGTTTTTCTAAGCTGCTCTTGATAGGCATTAATAAAAGATGAAATTAGGGTAATATGGTGTAATTTTTCATAGTTGATATCTTTACATTCCAAAAGTAATTGTGATGATGATGTGTATTTCATCCACTGATAGCCATATGTCAGCTGGCTCTTTCCCAGATGTGGGATGTGAGTATTTGTTGAACACCACTGCCTTTTTCTATTATCAATTCTACCACTTGTGTTTAGTAATGGGCTATACGAATATGGATAAATCCACTAAATGGATTCATTTGCTAATAAGATGTAGGTGGTGTCTTTGAAAAGAATAACATCCCAGATTGTTTCAATTACGTCGGTCACACACTTCTTTTTATTGTCCTTTTACTTCCCTTATCTGTACTCTACAGTTCCCAGATTCTGTCACATATTGATTACCATTAGGTTCCTCTTGAGTTTTTAAATGATAATTAAAAATATTTGTTTTAGTTGCTTTTCCTTTAAGGAAGACTGGCATCTCTGGTTTTGCTTTATAATAGTGTTTTCCTTTTTTTTTTTTTCTTTGAAACTGGCTTGTTAGGCATCTAGTTTAGTGTTTGGTGTTTTTCTTTTTTTAAAGTATATAACAGAATAATTGTGTTTATAAATATACCCTCACTGATTTGACTTACCATTTTGAGCTTTGTGAAACTGGCCCTTTCAAAGCTGCATGCGTGTGTGATTGGTTTAGACTATCCTTTCCTTTCACATAATAAATGTAATCAAGTCATGATCACTTGCACTCAAGAAACAGCTGATTTCCAATTTTGCGGTCAATTCCTCCTTATTTACTAAGACACTGACCAAGATGTGACTCAGTCCTCCTTTTCACACTTCCATTGCGGCTGCAATACTGGGTTAAGAAATGCAAATCCCTAACTTTTGTGTCTTTTAAGGTTATTTCAATATATGTACCGAAGTGTTTTGCTAACTGAAAACTGCTGAGATTTGTAAGGCTGTGGTTTCTCCGTCAGGACACTGCTTCAGAACTCAGGATAATTTCTGCTGTCTTGCTAGTAACTCAAACCAGCAATATCATTTAGGAGTG
Source organism: Eurypyga helias (assembly GCF_000690775.1). NCBI lineage: Eukaryota > Metazoa > Chordata > Aves > Eurypygiformes > Eurypygidae > Eurypyga > Eurypyga helias. The sequence goes on from NW_010256571.1 coordinate 5,816, forward strand.
ACACGTCTTCTTGCTAGACACTTTCTTAAATTGCTATAAGCAGTGACTCAGTCTCTCCACCCATGGAGATCTCGCCATGTAGTGTCCTCAGTACCAAGCTGGTTAGGCTCACCTGTCCTCAGGATGCGCGTAGACAACTCAGGCATGCGGTTTCTGAGTGTTGTGTGCTTTGTTGATTAATACTTGTCTCGTGCTGTAACCTTGCGCAAGGGATTTTTTTTTTTTTTTTTGCATGGATTCACTGGTTTCTGCAAAACACCTATTGATGCTTGCACACTGTATGAACTGTACCTCCCTTCTTCGCTCAGAAGGGCCTCTGCCTTCACTCCTCCCATTCCTGGATTTTGGGAAATTTAGCTGGGATTTTCCTGCCTCAATTTCTACTTCGTTTCCAGTGTAAGGGTGTCTAGGATCCCTCTGCGGAGCTCTCGGTGTACCCCAAAGACCCTTTGTGCCGGCCTGCAAGTTTGTGCAGGGGCTCATACCTGCCTGCTCCAGGGCCGCCTTCTTAGCCCTGTCCCTGGATCTGGCCCTTGGAAGTTGTCTCTTCCTCTCTGGTCTTTCTATCCCTGTTTAAAAGATATGATCCTCATGAAAAGGAAGAAAGCAAAACGCAAGGATAAAGAACCAGGGCTTTCCTGTGGAGGGTCTTGGTGAGTTGGGCTAGATCTCACTGCACTCTTTCGGGGATCTGGAGGTCCCTGAGTCAGGTTCCCTGGAATGTAGATGGCTCTCCCCTCCCACCCTCGAGGGGAAGCAATGCAATGCATCATTTTCTGGGTTGGGGACTGCTGGATAACAGAGGGCAGGAAGGATGGATCTTGCTCTGCACTTACGGGTAGTATCAAAATTGGCAATTCTTCTCAAAACTTGTATTCAGTGAAAGTTTTTATGGCAACCAGGGAAGACAGTGGACAGAAGCCATAAAGATGAGCAGAAGTCTGTCTCCCACATCCAACATTGCAATCTGGTTTTCTTCCACAAAGTCTGGAAATATGGAAAAAGAAAAAGTATTTATCTTGGGGATACAGGGAAGAAATGTGAGACTCTTCACAAGCTAAATTGTCAGGTCCTTGTAACTTACAATGTGTATAGATAAAACAGGTTTCTTTTTCCACATGGAAGTCATGGCAGAAATTTCCTTTCACTTAGGAAAGCAGGATTTAGCAAATGTTATCAAACCTATAGTCAGAAAAATGTTTATGCTAAATATTTGTCTGTGCATTTATTTTACCCTAGCATAAGGGTGCCTGCATAAGCCACCACCTGTGGTCCATGCTCTCCAGGTCAAAAGACTTCAAAGCGGCACTGGGGGAGAGTATCTTCTTTTTGCATCTATGCATACAGAGGCTGAGATTAGCCTATTTGCAAAATCCTTTTATATTCCCTTCCCTCGGCTTCTCCCTCCCCTTTTTTTTCCAAGACATCTGTTTAAAACTCAGCATTTAGGCCAGACAGGGGTCTCTAGATTGCACAAGTGTGCTCCTGGCTCTCTGATTCAGCCAATTAAGGGCTCAGCTAGCTAACATTACCATTTTAATGCTGCTTATTGGGTGGCACAATTTGCTGCATGTGAAGAATAGAGTTCATGCCCCGCTATGTGCGAAGTGCTTTATTTGGCACGTTTGTTGTTAAAGAAATCTTTAATTAAGAGC
>NW_010256571.1:7482-15676 GCF_000690775.1 Eurypyga helias
ATTTGTTTTCCTGAGGTGGGGATGGGAAAATGGAAACAAGCAGCAAACACAAGGATTAATTGTCAAGTTAAACTGTTTATACTGTTTTGCTTAGGGTCTTGTTACGGTGCTCATCACTGGAATATTTCAACTGCGTTGCTGTTTTCTTGTTGCTTGCATAGATTCAAGGGAAATAAGGCATCTGATACTGCTGCTTTTAATGTCAGAGTTAATCAGAATCAAGTCTAGGATACCAGTGGAATTGCGTTGGGGTAGGATTGGCGCAAGCTTTGGAAATAAAAAAGCAGCTCTGTTACACTCAAAATGTTAAGAGACAAAAAGGAACACACCTAAATGCAGTGCTATGAATACATTAGTCTAATAAAAGTCTTAATCTTATCAAAATACAACTAATGGGTATTATTAGTCCAGTTACAACGATATGCACTTACAGTTCAAATCATCTCGTTAATATGGAAAAGGCTCACTAATCACAGAGCCAAAGGCATGCTGCTCCTCCAAAGGCAGGAGGGCAGGGATGGCAAGTCAGGCCAGCTGGGCTTCAGTGCTGGAGGAGGACGTTATTTATTCATAATAGCTGCAGTCTTATTTATGCACTACACGTGAACAAGTGTACTGCATGTGGGGACTTGGAAGGAAACCGCATAACTCATAGCACCAAAGGGATGGCTACTGGGCTTGGAATACTGGCTAAATGTAAACCTGAACAAAAAAACACGAGTGGTTGGATTTGAGAGCATAATAACCAGCAAACCTATTGTGATGCAAACTCAACCTGCGTGTGGATTGGGTTGCAGGTTCCAAAAGTGTGACAGCAGTAAGTAGGGGAAATAAGTGTGAGGTTTTCTTTCCCTTGAAAGATTAGCCAGGATATTGGGAAAGTTAATGAATTGAAAGTGCCTCGCTGAGGTCAGGCTGTTGGCAGGTGCGCATCAGCAGCTCTCCATAGGTGCAGCGATAATGATTTGTAGCCGTGGAAAAAACCGAACCCTGCCAGGACACTGTACCCTAGAGCAAGGAACGTGGAGAACAGGGCACAGTGCTCAGATGCCTTGGAAACGGCTGCGTCGCAAATGGCCAAAATAGGTTGATTGGAAAAAACAAACAAACCCAAACAGAAAGCCCAACCCAGACCCACTACCCCCAAACACCACCTGCGTTTCTACTTGGGTTATTAGCGTGCGTTGGGGCGATGTGTGAGCGTTCTCTGCGCAGATCACTGTATGCCCACATCCCATGTCGATGGTAGCTTACCACGAGCTCTTCCTGTATGGCTCTGCCTACTCCAGTGTGAAAACAGAGCAAAACACACTGCTGCAGAGAGCTACTCCTGGTGCATACTAAGAGCATGTAAGCGTTTTCCATGTTTACTTGAAACAGCTGAATTACCTCTTGTTAGGATGTTTTGGGTTTGTGATTTTTCTTTTCTTCTTCAAATCCTGTGGCTTGAAGCTGTGCTGGATAAAATTCTTCACGGAGCCATTTGCAGCTGGCACTAAACTCAGTCAGAAAAATTTATTAGGTTTTCTGCCTCTTACTTCTATAACTTTTTTGGTCACTATTGGTTGAGAGAGGCAATGAGTAACATCCTTCCCCAGTGCTGTGGGGGGACCAGCTTCACACTTGTTATGTTGGAGAGATGACTCTTTAAGGGGAAGCCGAAAGGGAGGTGGCAGCGGCTGGCCTTGGGTGTGCAGAGCCTGCAAGCGCGGTTCCCCCCTCCATCCCCCTGTTTGCGGTTCAGGCTGAGCTTTAACACAACGTGTGGCCTGTCCCCATTGTCCGCAGCGCCACAAAAAAACCCTTAACTGCAGGAAAAAACGTGCCGCACGCCCCTTGACTTTCACAAAGTCAGTCATGCAGGACCCATGGCAGCTCTCTGTAGCATTACCAAATGTTTATGAATTCTGCATGGTGTGTCATACTGAATAAAACTTCATAATAAAAAGTAGCAGCGATGCCAGACAACAGGGAGGATGCGACGGTGAGAGACTCGGTGTTAAGAAGCTTCTTGGCAAATTAAAGGACCAGGGAGGATGTGGGGGAGGTCAGCAGTTCAGTTGTTTAAAACAATGCGGGTTGATTATTTCTGAAGGGTTAAAAACCCTTTTGGGTGGGGGTGGAAGGCTAACAGCCTGCCTGAAAGGGATGGAGGTGAAAAAACAGGTAGCACAAAGACTTGTGTAAATGCAGAGTGCTGGGGTAGGGGGAAAGGCTTTGAAATTCCGAGAACACACTCCAAACTGGTTTTGTGGCTGTCAGCTGCAGTCACAAATAACCATCACAGGTGGGTACCGACAAAGCTGGGGAAAGGCAGGGGAGCCATATGGGCAGCATGATGGAGGGAGGGGGCTGACTTCTGTGCTCCCTTTTTCCAAGTCTTTGTGCTGCCTTTTCTGCTGGAGCTGTTTGTGCCCACGCCATGATCTGGCTTTGTAAACGGCGTTCCTTGCCTGTTGGGGGGGGAGGGCACTTGTCTCTTGGGATGTGAAGGTTCAAACCCAGGCAGGCCAGGTCCAGACCTTGGGGTTCCCGTGGTAACTGGCTGATGTACAGAGCCATGCACATACACGGAATTTTATGGAGGGCAGGGAAGGAAAATGACCTTCTCACCCGCAGCAGGGACATAAGGTCCAGCGGGGCAGACAGGCGCTGAATCTGTCTGGCAGAGGTTTGCAAGTGAGCTGGGTGACAGCCAGGGCTTAAGCACAATGTTCTCTGCCTCTTTTTTTTTGGTGTCTTTTGCTTTAGCTGTTATTGCACACAATCAAAATACCACCCGACTGCCTTGCTTTCCTCCCATAAAACCCCAAATTTCATGCAAATTCCCATAAAGATGATATTTAGATGGTCCTTATCAGAAGTCCTTCCCCTCTGAGGAGGGTAGCTAGTGGTGGTGAGTTTTGACTGCTCGTGAGTCGATGCAATGGGAAGCATGGGGGAAATACTTCAGAGAGCTGCATGTCTGCGGAAATAACATCTGTCAAGGCAAGCCATGAAGCAAGAAGCTTTCATTTAATTGAGACCATAACACGAAATAGTGTGAGGAAAGAAAAGCCCTGTAGTCAGAGTTGAAGCACCCAGGTAATGCTCACCCCTCAGAAAAACCAGCTGAGATACGAGCCTGGCAGAGAAACGGGGAAAAAAATACAGCTCACTTTATTCCAGCAATTCATTTACTTTTATAGAACTATTTAAAAAATGGTAGCAGTGAATTACCAGAAGAGAGCTTTATTACAACAAGCTAATGACTTCAAAACCCGATTCATTAAAAAAAATTACAATCACTGTTCCCTTGGGTTTGTTGTATATTTTATTTGGAATGTTTGTCAGTAAATTATGACTAATTTGAATTCATCCCTTTCCTTTTCTCTACAAATTAGTGAACAACTGCTTATTTAAATGAGTTGCTTCTAGAAGTCAGGCAAAAAGGAGTTGTGTCTGTCTGTCCCCCAGATCACCGGTCCAAGAACTGCTCTGTGGGAGGGTTTGGATGCTGAAGACAAAACAGGTCAGAGTTCTGACCTGGTTCATGAGCAAACCAACCTCCTCCTTGAGAAGTGCTGCCCAGAAAGCTGCTGTGCGCCGGGGAGCTGATTTTTGTGCCAGCCAGCATCAAGCATTTTGCAGTATGAATCCCTGGAAAAGTGGAGGAGGATTTCCCACCTCCAGCTAGGACACTGCAGGGGTTACTGCCTGCAGCTTGCAGCAGGTTTTAAGGATCTCAGCTTGTCAGTGCAGGCTGCTGTGAGAGGGTGAGCAGGGTTCAGGCTCTCTTGAATAAAAAGTACCTGTGTAGCCTGGATCCTGGGAGGTATGGGGAGACCTTTGCTGAGCAATGCAGCGCTGCTTGGTGATGGAAGAGGTGTGTGATGTGCTTTCTTCCCTCCCCAACTCTCTGGCCTGTTGGGAACTTTACTGACCCTGTGGCTAGTCCTGGCAACTTCATGAACATTTGTGTTGACTCCTTTTCTCCTTCCCTGTGTCAGTCTAGGTCAGTGGGGAGTATGGTTTATGGGCTCCTGCTGACCTGCAGGGTGTGGGTATCCCTGTGCTGTTACTGGAGACACAGTAAAAGGGGACCTCAGTGGCACCTCTGAGTCCCTGTCTGGTCACTGCTCTCCATCCCTCCCCCAAAACACTGTACTGCACCCTAAAGCTTCCACCTGAGTGCAGGGAGGAGAGTGATGGGGAATGTGGCGTGGCAGTCCGGTTCCATGCCCCGACTCCAGCTAACGTTCAAGGATGCCTCAAGAAATAAACACTACCATGTTGCCTAAAGAGGACTGTAAATTCAAACTGTAAATGTAGCATGAACAAGAGATTTATGTGTGCCCTTGCAAGACAACACACAAGAGGCCTCTGTTGAACTGCCTGTCTAACTGGACCTGGCTGAAGGTTATCTTGTTTTCTGTCACAGAAACCTCTCCAAAAGTACACAAGAGCTGAGAGCCGTGGCTGGATCGTCTGCCTTCTGTCGTGCCTCCTTGCCTATTGATCTGTAGCAGAAGAAGGATTTTCCCAGGGAAAAACAGCTGTGCAGGGGGTGACTCTGCCAACTGTATGATGGGGCCAGCATGCATGCAGCTATGCTTGGAAAGTCATACGTGTCTGTTTGTAGCAGTGGTGCCTGTGCAAGTGAAGGCAGTGCTGGCAGCCTGCTGAAAAGGGTTTTGGGGAAGTTTGTACCACAGCTTGGTGCTTGTCGTGCAAAAATATGCAGACCCTTAAAGATGCAAATAGGTACTTAAAGTGATTCCCTCTCTTCTGCCACAGCAAAGCTTCCAGAGACACTTTTTTTTCCCCTGAATCATTCTACTCAGTTCTTGCCTTCTCTGTAATCACGGTGTTAGTTATTCATACTTCTACATATACACACACAATATTTCTTCCTAAAAAACATTTTGACAGTTCCCCTTAATTACATCTTCCTTCTCCCAAACCATTTGTCTGAAAATGCTGAAGGTGGATTTCAATCCTGCAGAGTCCCAGCCACTCCTGGAGTGTCCAAGGGTCTGTCCTTGTCAGCTGGGGGGTCCTTGGGGGACCTCAAATCTAACTCGTAGCAAACAGAGGATGTAAATGTCACATGCAGCACTTTTGGTCCTGCATCCTTGTCATTTTCATAATAACAGAGCTGTAAAGACAGTAGGGTGGGTTCAAAAGCTTATAGCTGTGTGCGATGTCTTCTCCTTGGATTGTTTTTACTTTATACCATGAGCCTTCCTTTCTTTTCAGTATTGCAAACTGAGCACTCCAGTAGCTGCTTCTAGAATCTTTAAAAAGTTGGAATGGAAGAGTGGCTGAAATAATCACTTGCTTTTCTAAATGAAAACAGTATTTACTCCATGAGGTTGCAGAATCTGCTGGTAGAGGTTTTTAAGGATGGCTTAGACAAACATACTGTATATGATTTTGCTTTAGCTGAGGAAATGGAAATGCATTTAGAGGCTGGTTCTGTTTGCTAGGATTCCTGATAAGCAGCTATCTTCAAAAATTGTAAGTGAAGAGGGAAATCCCGGAGGACTGGGGAAAAGCAATGTATGCCTATTTTTAACTGTCCTGACTGTTAGAAACTTTTTCCTGACATGTAATCTAAATCTTGCATCTCTAGGTCTGTAACTTAAGCCTGTTACTTTATATAATATCTGCAGAGGACAGGAAAGATAGACTTGCTGCCATTTTCTTCACGTCAGCATTTTGCCTATTTGGAAGGTTATCATCTCTCTCCATAGGTTTACCTTCTCTGGATTAAACCACCTCTGTTCTCAGCTGCTTTGTTTATGAGCTGTGTTTTCTAAAATTATGTTCGTTGCTGATTTTTTTTCTTTTTCAGTTGTCTTACACGGCATGCTCCAATTTCATGTATTCCACTGTTATTCACCTTTGTCGTAACAGCAGAAACCAACTCCTGTTTGGCTGATGACCTCTTCTAATCCTGTGATCCTTTTCTGCAGAGCTGGTGTTCAGTCTCTCATTCCTCACCCTGTGTTTGCACAACCGACAGCTTTTTACCTACGTGCTGTAATTCCACTGCCATTTTGAATTGCATCCTATTTCTTTTTCTGCACGGTAAATGAAAGTTGACAAAATAATTCTGAATTCATATCCCACCCTGCAAAAGACTTGCAGGTCTGTATAGCTTGGTTTATTCTTCAGAGTTTAATAAGAAGACTCATGAGTTAATTGTTGCAGGCATTAACGGAAATATGAGACAGAAGGGAATCCCAGCTTGGTACACAGTTCTGATTTTGCAGTGAACCATTAGCAACTACTCTGCCAGTAGGAATCTGATTTATACCCACATGTAGAAACTGCAGCTGGATGTTCTACATTGCGTTAAAAGAAAGAGTGAGAGGGTTCTGATGTCTCTGGAGTTTTTGTCATGGGGTGATATCACTGAGGTTCAAGTACCAAAGGTCCAAACTGAATTTCATGATACCCAGCTGAATAGATACTCCCTAATCTCTTCCATAGATTTATTGGCAAGATCCATCTTGTTCCAAAAGCTGCTGTTAAGTATCTGGGCATAACCTAAGCTTCTCCTCCATTCTTCTGAGTTTACAGTTTCTCTTCTTTTTGCCTTTTCTGTCCCTTACTTGCAGAAATGTTATCTTTTCCCAGTCTGCCTCCCATGCTTCTGCTCTTCCTCTGTCCTAAGGCAGTCTGGGTCCTTGTTTGCTCTCCTTGCAGGACTTCTCTCCCCATTTTTCCTCTTTGTTCCAGCTATGGAGGTCACCAAACAGGTCCCTGAAGCAGCTCCAGCTGTCCCTCCCTGTGTACTCCATGGCGTGGGGCTGGCTCGCCAGCGTGCGTTTCTCTAGCCTCTCCCTGCCTGCTCCGCTGCCTTCTTCCCAAGAGGTTTCACTACCAGATTGCTTAATGACCTGAGACCTGCTTCTCTGCAATTCATTTTTCCTCCTCACCTGTTCTTGCACCGTTCTTCCTTCCAAGCAAAGTCCATCTCGCCGTCTCCTTGGCTGAAATTACCTTGCTGCCTTCAGATTCCCAGCCAAGCCTCCCTCCCCTCTCAGGCCAGGAAGATGTTTTATTGCAGACTAATCCACCAGAGAGGAGGAAATAAGACTCCGTGTGTGTTCCCACCTGCACAGGATAGTGGTGCCTTTTGTTGTTCTCTGTGGATCAGCTGCGTACGCACCCCCACTCCCCCCGAATTACAGAGCGGTGACACGGAGCAGCCTTCATAAGGCTGCTTAGTGATGCAGGACAGCAGAAGTACGCAGGTCTTGGCCATGAACAAGTCGCCTGCGTCCAAATAAACAATCAGAAAGCGATCTAAGTGAAAAAACTCCCTGACGGCAGAAAGCTGGCAGGTGTGTGAACCTGGAAAGGTTTGTGGAAAGAGGTAATATCTTTTATTAGACCAGTTGATACAGTTCAGAAAAACAGGAGAGCCCGAGGCTCACGAGCAGCAATGTTCAAAGCTAGGTGCAATTTGAAGGCTATTGCTCCGAGTTTAACTAGATGTGATAATCGTTTGGGCTGTGGGAGAGAAAAGAGTGGCTGCTTGGAGCAGAGGGTAGTGAGGGTTAGCAGATGGGGAGTGATAACGTGGCTCTCGGAGCGGGAGAGGGAATTTATTGCTATTAGAACTTGTGAGCCGGGTCTCTGCTCCTTGCCATTCACCGTTTTAACTTGTTCTTATGTTAGACCTTTCTACCTCCCAGAAGACAAGGGGCAGAGTGAAGGCGATTGTTCCCCCCGTGGAAAGCCAAGATCTGCGGCTTGCTGTGCTTAGTGAGAACGGTTGCTCTCCCGTGACAGCAGGGATGCTGCTGCCCAGGAACGGCTCTGTGGGATGTGGCTGAAGAGAGCTCCTATGTGCAGAGTCATGCAGCTGTTTGGTAGGAACAAAATTCTCCCTTCTGCTTCCAATTTAGTATCCATATAATAGCTAGATTAGCCTCAACAGCCAGGCAAAAATAATGAGCATTTTGATTAAGACAAGCTGGAAAAGGGCCAAACGCTAATAAAATTAGAAAGAACCTGGCCTCTTCAAATTAAATGAATTGTCTGCGTAATGAGAAAAAAGTTTAAATTAGCTAACCAGTGCCCCAAAATGAAGCATTAGTAATCTTTATTACTGGAAACCTGTAGAATCTGAAAACAAATTGTTCTATTTTTCATTAATGCTTAATTTAGCTGATAAGCATAGAGCTGCAAAAATCATTTA
>NW_010256571.1:15698-32624 GCF_000690775.1 Eurypyga helias
CTCCCTGTTGTGTGCTGGTGTTTTCTGGCACAGCACAGAGTTTACAGCCTTTCCTGGGCAAGCGGTCCTTTGGGCTCCTTCCCTCTCTGCAGGTGAGCATCCTCCTTTGCCCAGTGTAGGCTGGAGGGGGATGGAAGTGCGTTACACTATAAAGGTGGCTGCTCAATACAGCTCACAGTTGTTTTTTTCTTCACAGTGGCAGAGAACACTATGTTTCTTAAATGCAAGCATGCTGGGGGCTTGGTGCAGTGACGGTGGCTGTTACCAGAGCTCATGTGAAGCTGGTAGCGATCAGGAGAGCTTCATGGATCAATGGCATTGAAGATACAGGCAAAAGCAAGAGGAAAAGGCAGTGTTTTGGACCAAATGAATGAAAGCCGCCTCTGAGCAAAGCCCCCCTTGATGCCATAAGTAGTAAGCTGGAAAAGTGGGAGCCCTGCTACTGGAGAAGGATGCTGACTTTGCAGTAGCTGGGAAGTCATAAAGACTATTAAAGTATATTAAAACATAAGTGCTCAAACTCAGAGTCGGATTCTGTCAAACTTATGAGGCAAGGTAGGAATGCATTGGAAGCAATTCAACATCTCTCTCTGAAGATAGATACTGTTTTTTCTTTTGCCTACAGAGGAGAATACCCTTAAAGGCAGTTTAAAGTCATCCATGGTACCTGTAGTAGTTGTCAGTTTGATACCCTACCAAAAATCTGCCTAATTCTGGTATTCTAGCAGGACACTGGTTTGGAGAGAAACATGTTTCTTTAACATAGTTGTTGCAAGAGGGACTATAATGCTATTAGAGGAAGGAGGAAAGGAAGGGCTGGTCTAAAGACCCAAGCTGGTCCAAGCTCAGTGAGGTGATTACTGTTATTAGAGCTCTCTCCAAGCTGGACTCGCACCTGTAAGGCGACTCTGTGGAAATGGTCTTTTTACACAGCAGGTTCCCTGCATTGGTGCATTCAGAAGCGTCTCTACTGTGCTGAACAACAAATGCAACCACTTACTGCTTTTTTTCCGCCGTTTAGCCATGTTTGTTCTGCGGGGTGGAGGGAGGGCACGCTGCGTGTCGATGCTCAGTCCTTGCCAGGTTCAGTGACTGGCACGTCTGCCGGGCCCTGGTGAGCAGTGGGTGGGTGGACATCGCTGGATAGGAGGGGGAATGCTTTCCAGCTGCAAGTTGTTTCGGAAAGCCACCAGCCATGTGATGCTACAGAGGAGAGATTATGGCATTCCCACCCGGAAAGCCTGTATTAGCTGGGAAGCAGCAAGCAGTGGCCTCTTTCACCTGAGATCAAGCAGGGTTCCTGCCTCTGTACAGGGAGGGGGTTTCTTCCCTGCCTTTTGTGTAGGGTGGCTTGCAGCGATTGCAAAGTAACTTGTATTCTGAAGTATTCTACACTTGCTCTGAAGTGGTGCAAATAATTGCCCGAGGCAATGGGAACATGAAGTGAGGCTCAAGTTTTGGTAACGCTGACCACCAGCCACCTGTGCCAGCCAGAATGCTTGTGCATTTCTTGATAACCCCCGTGTGCTTGTCACCTGCTGCTGAAACCAGTAACTCTCTGGTAAAACCTCTTTGCTGTATAGTTGGTGTGGCATTTAGTGACAGCATTGCCCTGTTCCCTCTCTGCTGCCCCTGCTGAAGCAGGAGGTTTCCGTCTGCTGAGCAGCAGTGGCTCCCACAGAGGTTTTACCTGCAGGGCTGCAGGTTTCTCTGGTTTTATGAAACAAGCCTTTCGTGCTGTCCGAGCTCGTGAAAATTGTTATCAGAAACTAGGCGTGAGTGCTCGAATTCGGACAACAATAGTATCGACTGCAAAGTGAAATGAGGTTTGATTTAGCTGCCAGGCAGCAATATAGCCCTGTAACAAATTACAGTAAGATGATGTGACAGTTGACGGTGGTGGACCCTGCTGTAAGTTTTTTTTACTTTGAATATTGCTCACTTGATGTTTATTTTGTATATTCTAGGTGGTGTTTGGGCTGCCTTTGTGAGCGGCATCGTTGTTTCTAGTGTTGGTTTCAATTTTCGGTGTCATTATATTGCTGCATCTGTCACAAACCAGCACCTGAACCTGAGATGGTGGCTTTGGAGTGGCAGAAATCTCTATGCGGCTCAAAAGAGGCAAGAACGGCTGTGTATTAGAAAAATGTGTTTGTTACCAGCTGTTGTCAGCACCATTACCTGCTCCCTTGGATGCTTTGGGAGAATTTTTCTTTCAACCCGTAAGAGTTTTGCAGTAGGTACTTCCCGTAAAAAGCCTTCATGGAGCTGCAGATGTTTCAAGTCAACTTCTGATTAGAGCTTTAAAGATTATCACGGTGCTCTGTCAACTTCTGTTTAATTCATCCGTAGCTTGGCTTCCAGGTGAGGCTATTATTTGCTTGTTGTTTGTTTTTAAAAAATGACTTCTGTTTCGGTTGAGTTGCCTTTAAAGTGAATGCACATTTTTAATTATGTTGTCTGTTTTATCTTTTAAATGAGGCAGGTGCTGCATATTGTAAATAGCATATGTGAATTTGGTACCTGAAGTACAGAAATAGCAGATGTTGAGCCATACAGCTGTGGCTAAAGGGGAACTGCTTTAACACATACTTTTACTTCTGCACATTGACAGAAATGTTAATCTTTCATCTCCCTATTAGTTTATTAGCTCATCAAACAACTGGCAAAAACCTGAACTCTTCCTCCCTTCCTGATTCTTGCCTTCCCAGACTGTGCTTCAGGTCGTGAGGGAGCTCTGAAGACTTCCAAGTCGACCTGTCTACATCAGCTGTGGGTTAATAACAGTGTCTTTAGTGGTGACAAAGAAATACGGGACATGGCACGTAGACAGCGGCTCAATCAGAGCCACAGTACTGACAATAAGGTGGTGGAGTGGGGTTAAAGCAATGCCTCCAGCTACTTGGGCACCTTCACAAAAGACAGTTTACAGAAGACTCTTCCCCCCCCAGTAGACATCGAGGTTTCTTATGTCAGGTGATGGGTGTGTTTAATTTAGGCAATACTGGGGAAGTCCTGCATCTACTGCCCACCTGCAGCATACTTAAGCAATGCTTAAATCTGATCTCTGGTGGCTAAATCCAGCTGAAATCAATGACTGATATGACCTAAGCAGATGTTTAAGAGTTATTGTGGGTGGAAATAGTGATGTGAATCAAAGACCAGATGTGCAGTACATAGGGAAACTTTTCATCCTGACTTCAGCTCTAGTAGGGAAACTTTTCATCCTGACTTCAGCTCTAGTACCTGCCATGGCATCTCTCGAAGATAGGAGAGATGTCCATCACTCCCCTGCCCATAATTGCTCCCAGAGTGACCGATTACTGGCTGAGAGGAGAGGTGATGATAATGAGCCGCGTGCATGAATCCCTCTTACATGAGTGTATGCGGTGTGGCTGCTGATGGTAGGCACGAAATATGAAATGTGTGGTGCAAAAGGGACTTGCACATGGCCCTGCCAGGCAGGAGGGTGTTTGACCGAGGGAAAGGTAAATGCCTCGTGAATAGCTCACTGAAATGCTGCAGCAGTCGGTAGTACAGTAGGAGGAGGACTCAAACTGCCTTCTAATTAACTCAAGGAACAAAATAGCCTGAGGGGAAAGATTTTGAATTTAAATGGAGCCCTAAGGAAACCTGAAAGAAGGGATTAGATACAGGAGCAAATGCATTCCCAGTCTGGGGTAGACTGCTGTAGTGCAGCTTGTGGAAGATGTAAAGCTTGCAGAAAAACAAGGTTTTAAACACACAGCTAGGTAGGCATCTAAGGCTTGTGGTCTTGGTGAGAATGGGAGAGGCTGCTCGTGCTGGGATCAGTGACAAGAAACAGCGCCTGAGACCACGTTATTTGGATTTTGTAAATAATTCTGGATTTCTCCTGAATTTACACCAGGCTATTTTCCATTTGCCTTTCTGTTCAGCAGTCTTTCTGTCCTCCCTGTAGCCGCAATACTGGACTGAGTGGGAGGCTCTTTGCGTCCTGCCCTGCTTCTCCAGGGTGTTGCAAGGCAGGAGGAAGCGCCTCAGCAGAGGTGTGTGGGGTGGGGTTGGTTAGGTGGAGGGCTTCTGTCAGAGGTCGTCCTCACATCCCCCGTACTCCTCTTCTGTCTCACGTACGCGTGGGGTTGTGTTTCCAGCTGACAAAGGTTGGCTGCGTCTTTGTCGGGAGCCGCTGTGGGCTGTACTGGTGCCGTGGTGAGGAGGCTCACTGCCGCACGTGGATCTTGACTGTGAGTACTCTGCCCAAACTGTCCCACATTGTACCCAAATGTGGTTTAACGAAGGTTGTGTCTTGCTTGTACGGTACAGGCAGTTACTCTAAATATGATGATTTTGCAAAATATCACGATTTTATCAAATGCTCCATTCTCTCAATCTTTGATTAAGAAGAGGGAACCTGGAGATTTTAACAAATCTTCTCTCATGTACACCATCAAAATTATTCTGGAGGAATAGTTGGAGTACTGTGTGCTACAGGGTGTTATTTGCTGCAGTTGAGCATGAAGGGAAAGTAGGAATGTATTTCCTTCTCACTTCCTATTTTCCTGTCTTTTTCTGAAAGGTTCATTTCTTTCTATGTGTCTAGAAACTTTGGAGATTTACTTTTCCTTTTAATAGAAGTGCAGGCGCACATATCTTTGCTCTCATCTCCTTGCTGTGGGACTTGCATATAGATCTAACATGCTCAGATAAGAATGCACTCCAATGGGTTCTGTAATAAAGTGAATTAATTTTAAAGTCATTTGATAAACAGATTAATGAAGGGAAAAGACTAAACCTGTCAGGGCACATCTAAGAGCAAATAACATGCAGAACATGTTAAATATTGTCTTCCCTTGTGCTTCTGTTGTGGAAGGAATCCTGTTTCTCTTATCCATTGCTGTTATTTATCTAGTAGTGTCAATTAACAACAAAAGGAGCTGTTATTTCTTTACAAGTGTGGGAATATGTAATGGTTGCTAGCATGTGTAGAGGGAACTCTCGTGCTTAGTTCACGGCGAAGGCAAGGCACAGATCTGAGTGTCACGGTGGTGGGTGCAAGGGCACATGGCAGAAGCTGGTAGGTGATGGACTCAACTAATCTTTTTTCCCAATCATGTCTGATTCCTTGGATTTATATGATTATATACATTAATGCTGTGCTGTGACTTTAGAATTTACTGCATCATTAATTCATGACTGCAGGTTATAGGAATAATGGCACTGGGCCAGACCAGGGAATTGGTGTCTTCTCCATGAGTGGCCACTGGGAAAAAGATCCTTTGAGAAACATTGCAATGAAGTAGTCGGTTAAATAAAACATTTACTTTTTGTCCCAAGCTTCCAGAGGATATTCTTCGGGTAGATAAGCATGGATTCTAACTATTCAGATAAAAGAGCATCCTTAACAAATGGTAAACTTAACACCTCTTACCAGCAGTCAGTCCTTTTCCCATGGAAAGCTAATTCTCACTAGTTGATTGGCAAAACATGGGAGAAACAACAGGTGGTGATGTTGGCGAGAAAAGGAAATAAAAGAGGATTAAAGCAAAATAGCTTTTGCTGAAGGGATTCCTACCTGTTATAAAAGTTATTTTCAACTTAATAGCACTTCTCACAGCTGATAGTACAGACACACGAACAAAAGAGGTAAGTGCTCTTGGAACAGCTTGAAAGGAATGTCAAAATGGCTTAAAATAGGGTGAGAATATTAACTACCTAGATTTAAAACTACAGGACTACACTGTGTTAATTGCTCAGAGTGAGCCTTACTGCAGCGTCAACACCGGCTGGCATTTAAAATGTCACAGAGGGAACCACCAGCGCCTCTGAATACCTAGCTTTTATTTCAGTGTCTAACTGGGAGCAGAAATCTTCACAACATCTGGCCTCAGATGCACATGCAGAGCACTTGACAAACCTAGCACTGGGCAAAAGGTAGACAAATATCCCTCGGGAGCTTCCCAGTGAGAAGGGAGCCCACGCAGAATCCTTCGGATGTGCAAGGCACACTGCTCTGCATAGGAAAATACAACGTGCTGGCTCTGTTGTGTAGGGCTGGGAGATGAGAGTGGTCTTTAGTCACTGCCATGGGCCTCCAGCTCCCTGCAGCACCGGGCTGGGCTCCTGCCAGCTCTTATACAAGTTTTATGAGGGGTCTGTTCTCCCCCTACACATTCGGCACATGTAACCAGCAGGCAGGCTTGGGCCAACAGGATTTGCTATGTTTGCCAAAACCCATGTGTGGTTCTGTTCTTGATTTGTATCACTTACACCACTGGAGTAAATCTGGAGACCCAGCTGAAAGCAGTGAGCTTAGCTGGATGCTGTGCTGGAGATATAAATATGGACTCTACTTGACTCATTAACAGGATCAAAGTACATTCGCCCCTCCTTTTGGTAACCATGATGAAACAGGTCACCATGAAGACTTATTGTTTGGTGCTAATCACTGAAGAGATTAAGAAATTGAACTAAAGCCAAACTGAGCATATGGCAAGCCAGTCCCAACCTACTGCAGCCGTGAGCGGCCACTGTTCAGAGAAAGGTGTTTAAGTAGTGTCTGGTTACCAAATATTTGGTATTAGCTTCATCATCTCCAAAAAAGCATGTCCATTTAAACTGACCATAGTGATGTCTTGGTCCTTATCTTCCCCCTTCCCTGAGAGCAAGTCAGGAGCAGGAAGGGATGGACTTCTGGGGCACGTGCACAGTAAACCTGGTGCACCTGGGACCGTGCTGTCAGCGAGGCTGTGCATCGGTCTGTAGGGCGAGCAGCGGGGCACGGCTGCTGTTATAAGGCATTTCTCCTTCCACAAAGGACACAACACAGATCAGTGTGGGGCTGAGTGGGGCACACGGGTCTGCCAGGGCTTTGCGAGTAAAGGAATTGGACCTGACCACAGTCAGTGGTGCAAATGAAAATTTATCACGTAAACCCACTAAAAATGTGACTGTACTTCTATTTCAAAACAGCTCCATCAAAAAGCTCATCTTTTCCCAAAGAATTCATCAGATCATTTTCTGCATCTCAGACTTTTATATTTTTATTGTCTGCTGTGCTTAACAGTGGCAGCGCGAGGGCTATAACCTTCCTTTGCTAGTTAAAGTGCTCAGCCTAATCTGTGACAACTGTGCTGCTCAAGGCCATATACATTGGCTGATATTCTTCAGGCATTATTGCCTCCTTCATGTAAATTACCACTGATCGTCAGAGAAACTGGAAAAGGTGATTGTACAGAGACCTGCCCCACTAACTATTAGCCTCGGCTCTTCTCTGTACAGATTTATTGGGTGTTACTTTCATTGTTCATCAAAATTCAGTGTCAGAAAGATGAACTTTTAACAGAGCATGGATATACTAAAGTTCATTTACTCTGTATTCTTTCTTTGTGGTGTAACATCATCTCTAATTGCGTGTTACTCTGTTTTCACCTGAAAGGGAATGGGCTGATTTTCAAACTGAAACAACTAGGCTTCATATTCTTCTGTGATGCTTGCAAATGATACAGATACAGCAAACACAAAAGTCCTTTTTTTGATGTGCTGACGCTATCCTTTTTTCCTACATTATGTTTATCAGTGCTTTGTCCAGTGTTTTGACATCTCATGTGAGGAGGCTTCTTTTTCTCAGGGTAGTGTACACCCACTTTTCATTATTGAACCTAAAATTCTATTTTTGAGTTTTGACGCTTTGGGGGAACCTTCTGGTGTTTCAGATGTTCAGAAGAGATGTTTCAGATGTTCTTCAGAAGATGAAGGTGAGTGGTAGCGTATGTGAGGCCAAAGGACGTTTATCTAAAATGTGTGTGTACCATATTGGGGGAAAAAAATCTGTACCATATTGGGGGAAAAAAAAAATAAAGACCTTTTTTTCATGTGAAGAGCGATCAGGCCGTGGTTAGCTGCAAACCCAGGGAGCATGACCTCAGTCAAATGCTGCTCAATGGCTGTAGCTTCTCCTGCTGTGTTGTCTAAATCTAGTCAGGCAAGGGCAACTTACTGATGCTTAAAAAGCAAGAGGGGTATGGAGCAGAAGACACAAACAGGCAAGAAGAGCCTCTGGTCGGTTCAGGGGCCAGGCAGCCACTGTGAGCAGAGCAAACAATGATGCTACCAGCAAGCCGGAGTGTGCAAAATCCATTTGCATGTATGATGCTCCCTTTTGTCAGATAAACTGCATGTGGCAGAGGAGCAACAAAGAACAAAGAAAAATGATTAGGGAAAGCTCAACACATGGGCCTTTGAGTGTAGCTGCTCTTGCTCTGGACTTGGGATGAAAGCCCGACAGAGGATAAGCATTCCTTGCCCAGTAGGAAACTGTCACGCTGCAAAAAGTGAAAAGATGTGGGTGAGCAGGGAGTGAGGAGGCCTGCTGGCAAAGGCAGGCGAGAGAATTAGAGCTGGAGTGAAACGTGTGAGGACAAGCACTATGAAAAAAGCAGAAAAGCAAAGTTTGAAAGTGAATAGAAAACAAGCTATCACTTTAAATTTGGATGCATACAACAACTGAGCTGCACGGACAAAAATAGGAGGAATGCAAATTACAAAGTCCAGATTTTAAGTGCGCAGCTCTCCGATATGTAAATAGAGTATGTGGGGGATTCAGCTGTATCAGTTCCTCCTTTCGGTTGTCTCCCTCATCGCCAGGACTTCCTCTAGGTTGCAAACTCTGTGTTTTGATAAAGTTAATTTCTTCTTCAGTGCTGGGATTTCTTTTTCTGAGGTTTTCAGGCAGCAATGTGTGCTTTGGATACCGAAGCTCAAACACACAAACGTGATGTATTGGGTGGAAAGTAAATTTTGATGTTGGTGCTATTCTGGGCTGTTTAAATTGACTTTTCAAGGCAAAAAAATCTTTTCACTGATGTCAATGGAGCCAAATTAGCTACAGTAATTGAGATCAGAATCTGTCTATTTACCTTTCTTTAATGTTTGGAGCTCCGAATACCGTTATTTGACTGTGGAAATGTAGCACCAGCCCAGCAGTTTGCATCCAGGTCAAGTAACTTCTGTTCCTGTGGTAATTTTGTCTCTCCCTTGGAGGAATATGCTGTAGGAATGGTGCTCCTTCCACAGTGGCCGTTAAATGGGATTACAGGCCATTGCTGTTAGCTGCATTCTTTCAACTTCCTCCCTCCCCCCCCAAATAGGGACTTATAATATTCACTATCTTGGAAATACTCTTCTGTGTTACCCCAAGCAGCATAAAGGCTTCTTGGTGCTATCGGTCTCTCCCAGAATCTAGCTATTTCTAAATCATTTTGATGTGAGCTAAATAGAGCAATATGCTAGTGTAGTAACAGGCCAGCATACACTGTCAGTAACTTGAAATGATAAAACCTTACCGCCCACTGGTTGTACGGATTTTCCCAGCTCTTGGGCAACATTATCTGATGCCAGGAAGGTGGAAAATGGGGTACAGATGGGGTTACAGCTGTAGTGAACTTCTGATGTGGCACTTGTAATGGATCTATGCAGAGGTAATGGTCTGTGCTAATAGCCCTTGTCCTGGGAGATGTGGAGACTAAGTTGGTTTTTGGCTGTGTCTTCCTACAATCCACCCCAGCCACCACCTGTACTGTAAGGAGCTTTAGTGTCACTGCTGGCAAGATCGCTCACTACTTCCTGATGTTCATCATTCCTCTTTCTCTCGTGTCTCCTTGTTGCTACTGCTCTTGTAGATCATCCATAAAAATGGGGCACATTACTGCCTGCTGACTGGTAAATCTTCAGGAGGATTGAATGATCATTCAGAGGTGTCTCATGGAAGTTTGCTTAGAAGAAGAAAACTGCAATGTAATAGATTATTTTCATGTGTCATGAGATGACCTCCAGCCTCACTGGCTTCTCTGCTTGCTGGACTGAAGACAGTATAAGAGAATCATCAGTGAATTCAACTAATATTGATAAAGAACTGATGTTTACTCTTTTCCTCAATCATTTCTGTGGTTTGCCTTACTCTGTGCTTTCTAAGTTCTACCTAGCTCTGTAGAAAGTGGACTTCAGAAGTTATTTTTGCTTTTCATATTTGGTAACTGTGATTGCTCATTGGTTGGACTTGATGATATTAAAGGTCTTTTCCAACCTAAAAGCCTATGATACTATTCCAGTACTTTTTTGAGAAGTCACTGGCTGTGTTAGGATAGGTGCGCTCCTCAGCAATGAACTTTCTCTTTGTGCTCTGGTTCTGCAACTTAATTTACTATGAAAAAAACCCCAGTCACAAAGTTGTATTTGCATGCTCATTTTGAAGTCTCTTGCCTGTTTAGAACTGTGCTTTGGTTTGCCAACCTCTACTGATAACCTAAAGAAGCCGATGTCTGTAGCCAACAGAACTGTTTTCACCCCTTTTCCATCCTGCTGCTGCCTTTACAGCTGATGAGGAAGAAGACTCATGACTGCTTTGCCCACCGCACTGCCCGCAGATCCAGCTGACAGTGACCTAAATGGTAACAACACAAAAAGTGGTGCCATGGCACAGGAACCAAGATCCTAATCTGTGGGACCTTCAGATTCCCAGCGAGGGGCTGAACGCAAACCACCCGTTAAAAAACAACTCAAAAGCACAGCATGGAAGAGTTTAATAGCTTGAAAAAAATCTCTCTTGATTCAACCAGAATTTGTCATTTTTTGCGGTTTTCTAACATAGATATTGCAGATATTCTGTGTCAAAATCACTTATTGTCAGGAGTAGAGAAGTTAAAAGGAAAAATACACACTATAATGATACTCCCACACGCATTTTTACAGAAACCAGCTCTTTTCCTGGATCACTGAATGCACACGTTGAATAAATGTGTATTTGTGACACATAACTATTGGAAAAGCTACACATTGGCAACAAGGCATCAAAAGGGTATGGCTGTTTTTCAGGTCAGCTGCACAAATGAAGGGGAAGAATGTAATGAAGTCTACAAAGGAGCCCACATTTACAGTCTGACACCACAGGTTAACTATTGCTGCAAGGTTGACTTCATGTCCTATGGTGCCAGCTCCTTTCTCTCTCTTTCTCCCTCTTTCACCATCAAAAGGCAGGGCTTTATATTAAAGCAAAACCTTGGCATCATTTGGGTTGTCTCTGCTATTGCTTAACTGTGTTTATGCATTTCATCTCATAAATATTGAAGAGCTCATAATACGAAAGTGTCTCTCATGAATTCTCAGAGTATATGAAAAACATTATTGAAAACTCCTTTATCTGATTGTTCTGTTCAAGGGGAAAATGCCAAAAGCTTTATAATGATACTGATTCACTCAGACTATGCTGTTTTGGACTTTAAGGTCATGATGCCTTCTCAGAACATGTGCTTCAAAGAGGAATTACAGAGCTTATTATAGTGGTAGCTTGAAATCCTGTGGCATGTGTTATACAGAGGTCATACTAGACGATTTAGTGAGTTCTTTCAGAAAAATCTGTGAGTCTAACCAAAGTGTATAGATCCCCTTTGAAGACTGCTTGGGTAAAGTACTAATCCCTTTTCCTACTGATGGAGGAATCGGTGTTATTTTGTGCAAGTGATGTGCAGCATAACAAAGACAGTCCAGCTTTAGAGAAACAAGTCACTCTAAACAGCTTCCTACATACCCACCCACTCTGGGACAAAATATATTGTCAGTAATTGAGGTATAGTATGATCAGGAAAGGAAACTTCTAAGTGAATGTTTTTGCCTGCTTAGAAATCAGTTTGGTCTTGCTCCTCCTAACTGAAAATTCATTGAGATGAAATGTGTTTTAAACTTTTGCTTTTGCTGGCTGAGGGAAGCGTTATTGTATTTTCGGTGAGTTCTGAAAGGGCAATGAATTCTTCAGCTTTTCTCTTCTGAGAACAAATCTAAATGCTTTTGTGAAATGCGTGATTTGTTTTCTCTTACTTCTTTTGCTCATTGTAAAACTTGTCTTGGACATGACGGTTCTGTTTTGTGACAGATTTTAACTTGTAAATGCAATTCAGTGGTAGGGCCCCTTGTGTGGGGGTACAGGCAGATTGGATTCCTGCTCCGTCCATCTCTCCCACCCAGCAGGTTTCAGCAAAAAGCTGTGTTGGCCAGGTTTCCATTCGTCCCGAAGCTGGTAACAAGCTCTGCTCCAGGCTTTAGGAACTAACTATGCGGTCCCTCTAATCCTGGAGTTTGGGTTGTGTGTAATGCCTGCACCATAAGGAATTACCATAAAGCGCATCCGTAAAAATGATGGAAAGACCAACACTGTGCAATGTCTTGAGACTATGACCTTCGAAGTCTAGTGTTGAGACAGCTCTGTGAGCTTTGTACCTATAGCTCATTTCTGCGAGCTCCTCTCTCATTCTGGAGTTTAACAGGGATTATAACAGCAGTGATTAGTGCCATTTCAGGTTACCCTTGCCCTAAATGCTCTCATCTTTCCTTCAGAGATAACCCTCTTGCTTCAGTCATGTTAGGCAACTGTAGCACGCACAGGCATTAAAGGATTGCTGTAAAAGTCACCCACTAATACAAAACAGTTGCTCAACAGAATCCACAATTACCATCTCCCCATGTAACTCCACTTTATAGCTTTATTTTACATGACAAAATGTTCTTAACTGATCTAATTTGGATTGACAGCACATGGGCCGCAATTCTTCACAGACAGAAAAATAAACGAGCACACATTTATTTATGTATAAAAAGCAATATGAACACCTTGTCAGTACTGCGACAGATCAGAATTCTGAAAATACATGACAGTTCGGGGGAGATGAGCCAAGAAGTCTGAAGCTTCCCCAACTGCCACATACTGGAAGCAGAAAGACAGCCTCAAGAGCAGTGGGTGCTGCACCCTGAGTCTTCCAAGCTCCGCAGAGCGGGACCTCGGCAAGGGCCGGCTGTCTTCCGGAGAAGGATGCTGTACAGCTTGTCGAAGGGTGGAAGGGAAGGGCTGCCTTACGGTGGCTGCTGGGAGCAATTGATCTCCCATTAGCTTTCCAAACTGGCCAAAACCAAGCTAGAGCTTAGATAATTGGCTCTGTGACCGCCCGTGTCTGGAACTCTAATCAGGGCTTTTTTATAAAACACAGAACCAGCTCCAAGTGGAGCAGCAGGCAGGATTGTAGAAAAGGGCTTCTTTATGAGCACGTGAAACAAACAGAAGTTGAAACCTGAGTGAGCTTAATGAGCCGCTGGTTCAGGCAGAACGAATGCAACGCTATGTAAAGGATTTCCCCGCTCCCCCTCCCCATTTCTTGAATGAGAACTTGACTGAATGAAGCTGTAACTGTTCTGTGGGCTGCCGAGGGGAACTGAAGTGGACTTGGGTTAGCTGATGCAGAGGAGCTATGTAGGCTCATTGCTGGTGAAGGTGACAAACCGTCGTGTAATGAGTAAGGACTTGGAGCTGGTGAGGCTCACCACCAGTAAAGCAAGTAGTAGAATCCGTACTTTCTCTCCAAGTGGGTATACTGCCCATGGTTGGTGGAAAGACTCTTAATTCCTTTGTCAACTTCATCTCCCCAGCGTAAATAATTTCCAAGTAATACTTCAGTTGGTGATTCTTTGATGATTTATCATAGCCCAATGTATCATTGTCTGGTGTAAATTAGGGTATCTCCTTTAAAAATTTTTGACCTATACTGGTCTACACCTACCACAGAGTTGGCCCTGCCGTCCACTTCAAATTCATTGCTACTTCTGATCATTTCCCCCACTCCTCTGCTTTATTCCTGATGAAAATTTTTCTCTGACTCTCTTCCCACCAGATACTGTTTTACCCCTACAGATGGGTTAAGAAATGTTATGCTGTCACCCAGATTATGCTGGGCTGGAATCATATAATTCCCTTCATTTCTCCCCAGTTGTTCTTTAGTATGTCAGTACATTTGCATGAGAAGAGGATCTTTGTGATCTTTGTTCCTTTAGGGCCCATCTGTTCTTGCTGCTTATTTCCCCCACCTGAAGTCATAATCCTGCTTTTGATATGACAGTAGCTGGGAAGAAATTATAGTGATGTCACAGAAAGAGGATTATGGCACTTTCAGGTAGAGGAGCAGATGGACTTTACGCAAACAGGGTTGCAAGGTTCTCACTCATAGAAAGCAAAAGGATGGGGGAAAATGTAAGAAACTGGTATAAGTGTTCTGCCAAAATGGGTCTGCAAGTTGCTAAATGGATTTTTTTTCCTCCAAAACAATTATGACGCATTCTTAGCTCTTGAGAACCAATGCTGATTAAAGCAGAATAATGTTCACAAGGCAGCTGGTTTATTAATTTATGTCTGGAGAAACTAAGTAATCTCAAAAGGAAGTGAAAGCCCCAGTATGCTTCATACAGAATACAGCCGTGTAAGGGGTTGCACCTGTCATTAAAAATCTGCAAAAAGAAATTAACATGCTGGTGAAAAAAGAGTAAAGTAATTTGGTTTGTGCTTGGTCTTTTGTTTGTTTGTTTGTTTTGTTTCCTTTTTCTCCCAGCGTGGTTGCTGAGGCACAAAGGAACTTCCAGGGGTCAATGAGTCTCTCTGGGGATTGCTCGATACGACACGGCCTTTTGCTTGTACAGGTGGGTTCCTTGCCTCTTGCCACAGGGACTCAGGAGAAAAAGCCCGTTTCCAATGCCCACATCAACATCTTGATCTGTAAGCATCTTTCTTCTCTGCAGCATGCGTCCGCCTGCCTCACCATCATCTGCGTGGAAGCAGGTTCTCTCCTGATCAGAAGTTAGAAGAGTAATAAAATTCCTCCTAAACTTTGGTCCTGATAATTCAAGCTCTTGCTGTCCTTTAGCTGTCATTGGAGCTACCCTCTGCTGAGAGTATATATTCTTTTCATTCTCATAGTCTTGATCTTCTGGAAATGTTCTTTTTTATATTTATACACGTATTTCATTTGTTATTGTGGTGCATTGCTTATGAACTAGCCCCAGAGCAATACTTTTGACAATATTTTAGGCTTTGATGGTATTATCTGTTCCCTGTACAGAGAGAGAAAGAAAAGCTAGTGACTTTGATTTTGAAGGATAGTAACTGTATTATCCTGAAAGCACACAAAGGTCTCTGCTCCCTTTCTTAGACACTCCCTATGGTCACGGTAACATCTGAAATCAATGCTGCTACTTCAGCCCTGACATAACTCAGATGATGGCAGCTGGCCTCACACCTTGTTATACATGGCTACCTCCTGTACCGTCTCTGCTTACAGACCACTGGGAGCTCACTGGTTTTGGAGTCTCCCCGCCACCACAGTTTCACCATCAGTAAATCCCACCCTCAACACATTTTGTTCACCCTTTTTAAAGTGATCAGATAACAAAATTTGAATTGAAAATAGACTGGATGGTGACAGAGAATTTTTTTCACGTGGGTAATACTGGCAGCTTAGGGAGGATAACATTTGCGAAGCTCCATCCTTACGCTTTGAGGCTTAATACTCATTTCCAGACTCAGAGATGCAGATGTTCTCCCTTAGGAGGACTCTATGCCATAATTTCAGCAAACTTCAGGGGATTTGCTTCTATTTGCAAAGAGTCTGGGATTTGACATTGTGGGATGCAAGATATTCAAAGGATTCTTACAGCAAGTCCTGTGATCCAGCTAATGTGACTCCATATGCTTTTAATAGAAGGGTGGAAAGTTATCTGTTGTTGCTTCCCAACAGTCTTTCCCAATGCTAGATTCAGCATGTTTGCATCTTTGATTCGTGCTGGGGCAACCCAGAGATCTGAGAGATGCCTTTGAATCAGCCTGCAGTGGTTTTGTGGACTTCCCTCTTACAAGCAGGGACTTTCTTAATTTTCCTTAGGTCTCCTGTGTGAGATGGAAGAGGGATTTGTCTTGAGTTTTTGTGGTTGCAGTCACACAGTCAACTAAAAGGGAATGGAGCTGTTTAGAAAGGGATCTGTGTAGGGAGGAATGACAAGCTCTGGATGTAGGTATCTGCAGCCTCTGCAATGGAAATGGCGGAAAATAAAACGGAAAACTTAGGCTGAAGGTGACGGCAAAGTGATAGTGCATGGGTTCACCAGTAATTTTATCAATGGGGGAGTGTTTCTCACACAACAACTATTCCCCCACTGATTGCCATGCTCAGTTTCTTGACAGGGTGCTACAGAAATAGTCTGAAGAAGGAGAGCCAGGGAACTGAAATTCACAAAGTAGTACTGACAGTCATGGAGTTTATAATAGAGGGGATTAATTCCCATACATCTTCACCTGCCTTTTCTATCTCTCTGCCCTGCCAGGTCCAGTACCAGACATGTCAGGGTTCAAATGCAGAGATGAGAACAGGGATCGTGGATTTCAGGAGTCCACTTCTGCTACTCACTTGTGGCACGGCCACTTGTAAGTCACTTGCACCTCTTGGTGCTTTAGATTGCATGTGGTTTAAATGGGAGAAGGGCCTACGGCCAGCCTGCCAAGATGCAGTATTTTGTCATGGGATGCTCAGGCACTTTTCAGTGTGCAGAGGTTTTTTGTCTTATCTTCTTGATTTATCCTGGAAAGGTAGGGGACAGCTGGTTCTCTTTGTCTGGGCAATGCCTGCAGTTACGGGGTTTCTCACATGTGAGCAGTGGGCCACTTTGAGACAGCTGTGATTTATCTGAATCATGCATATGTGTTGTATCTCTTTTGAAAGCAAAACCTCCTCTAGGCATGTGCTGATCTACCACGGGAGGGAACATGCATTGCAGACTTTTCTCCTCCAGTTAATTTAGCAGCCATCCAAATTGCCTCACAGGCAATCCATGTCCCACTGGGTTGGTATTTTCCAGCTGGAAAGATACAGGCTGCAAATAAAAATGGAAAAGAGAAGCAGAAAGAGAAGTTGGCTCAGTAATTACGAGGGTAGTCCGGGGCCCAGGCTTCAGCTTCTGCTGACCCTTGAGTAAGTCACTTAAGCTTCGGAGCCACTGCATCTATGTACTCTGTTCCTCCAGCCCCCATTCCTTGGGCGCTATTGTCTTCAGTTTCCCCTAAATCCTTCATCCTCCTCTGCAGCT